>NC_073303.1:357191112-357428612 GCF_027595985.1 Sorex araneus
GCCTCCTCCTCCTCTGCCTCCTCCTCATCCCCTCCTCTTCCTCCTCCTCCTCCTCCTCCTCCTCCTCTTCTTCTTCTTCTTCTTCTTTTTCTTCTTCTTCTTCTTCTTCTTCTTCTTCTTCTTCTTCTTCTTCTTCTTCTTCTTCTTCTTCTTCTTCTTCTTCTTCTCTGTTTTCTTTGTCCTCCTCCTCCTCCTCTTCCTCCTCCTCCTCCTCCTCCTCTTCTGCCACACCAGGGGATGCTCTGGGCTTACTCAGCTCAGGGATCACTCCTGGCAGTGCTCAGGAGACCATATATGGAGTGGGACCAAACTGAAGTCATCTAAGACAAATGTCTCAACCCTTAAACTATCTCTCTGCTACTCCCCCACCCCAAACAAACTCTTTATTCTTCCCACTCCTGGAATGTGCCAGAAAACATGTGTGAATGAGGAACTTTGGGGCCAACACTGGCTCAGGAGGCCTTGAAGGAGAATATATGCCACTTTCTTGGTGGCAGTACTATGCTAGGAAAAGCAAAGTGTTTATTTAGGAAAATGGCAAAGCCTGGTGGACAAAAATAAGAGGGAAGGAATGATGAAACTTTAATTGTTAGACAGTTGGCTCCATATGCAAAGCTGATCACTGGGGAAGATTCTTCTAGTACAATCCATCTTGAGATATGTATGTGGGAAGTGACCACGCAACTAAGTTTTAAATGTTCATTTTTGGGGCCACACCTGGCGATGCTCAGGGGTTACTCCTGGCTCTGTGCACAGGAATTACTCTTGGTGGTGCTCAGGGGACCCTATGGGATGCCAGGGATAGAACTCGGGTTGGCCGTGTGCAAGGCAAACACCTTACCCGTTTTACTATCTCTCCAGCACCAACCACACACCCAACTTCAAAGGTCCATAAAATCCTTCAAGATTTGGCTCCGGCTGAGATGAGGAGCAGGTGGGTGGGCAGGTACATCCCGCCAGGCCTGCTGCCGCTCACGTGTCTGGGATGGAGCAAGGAGAGAGTGAGGGGCTGGCGTCTATGCACCAAATCACTGGCAGAGTTGGGAGCACACTCAGGTCCTAGCTGGTGATCCCTGGAAGGAAGGGATGGAGAATGGACAAGGGCAGAAGCAGAGCAGAGAAAGCGAACAAGTTAGCACTCAGAGAATAAGGAGCAGAGAAAATTGAGGAACAAGAAGAAGGCCAGTGAGCCTCCTGGTAGGAGAGCTCTCCCGGGGGGTTCAGGCAGTTGCTGCAAATAGCTCCTCTGTCCCCGGATGCAAGGATGAAAGAACGGCTTAGCTGAACAGCCGTGCTGCCTGGGTGTGCACCCACGCGGTAAACCAGCTGAGTCGGGATGAAAGTGGGGAAGTTTCACTCGACGGCCGAAGGTTGGGGAGATGGGATCTGGGCCATACATAGTCCTCCTGTCACTTACAGGATTAAGGAACTTCTCTCTGCCCAGGGCCATGTGGCTATTTATAACACCAGTTGCAGGCCACGCAATGCAGGCCAACTGACCGTGGACACCCAGGAGGAAGCATCCCTGTCTGTCTCATCATGTACCACGTCAGACCATGTGATTCCAGGGCCCGCAGGTCAGACGTCCACCCCAGACTGAGGGAGCTGAAACGTTACCTCCTGAACCCACACATCGAAAGGCCATGCAGAGCGGGGTGAATACTCCTCCTGCTCCTTGTCCACTTCCCTTCCTTCAAACTCATTGCCGTTGGCTTGTTCCAGTGTTTTCTAAGCTTATTTCACAAAGGTCACAGCATGAATATGGGCACAACTAAAAAAAAAAAAAAAGGAAAAGAAATGGTTCCACTGGGAGTGAGAGTCCCTGTCTGCATGGCAGAGGGACCGTCTCCTCATCTGTGATATGGGGATGTATGTGAGGGTCACCCCCAAAGGGTGTGGCAGAGCCCCAAGAGCTTCAAACTTAGCACTCGCCAACCATGGTCTATGTCACTCTCTTCTCTGGCATAGCCACCGCCACCGTCACCTTTCCCCGAGCATGCCAGGGGCCTCCTTAGTCTGAGCCGAAGCAGAAAGCTGTCTTGCGAAAGATATTGCTCATATGCAAATGCCCTATGTTGCAGAGGCACCGGTTACCCTAGGACAGGAGTGTCTGGTCACGCAGAAAGAAAGGGGACTCGTTCTGAGGTGCTCTAGAAGGTGCTCCTGCTGCTGTGTGAGCACTATAAAACAGAATCACGCCTCCCTGAGCTTCCCAGGCTGCTCCACCCCGCCGGTAGGTGGTTTATCCCATCAGGCCCCTTTCTCCGTCGTCCCTCCGTGATGTCGGACCGTGTTGTGGCTGGATTGATGCTGATTGATGCTGACTATCCTAATAGTTTCTAATGCGCTGGCTGGCGGCCGGGGATGGCGGTAAGCTGGCAGCGAGGCAGGGCGATCACGCAGGAGGAGAGACTGTGCATTCACCATCTGAGGAGAAAGGGAGGCAGCGGGGGGGAGGGGGACCCCACCGAGCCCGACTCTCTGGACGCGAGGTTATGCTTCAAATGCCATGGCTGTGTCCAGGAGACAGTTAACAGTCAGAGCAGCGCTCAGAGAGCAGAATCCAGGACCCAGGGCCTCTGATCCAGGACCCAGGGCCTCTGATTCCTGCTGTTTGGACAGTGAGCACCGTGGCCACGGGGCTATGCAGGAATAGCGACCAGCAGCCCCGCCGTGTGGCAGCAACGAGAGCGACAGGCATACTCCACAGAGCACAGGGCTCTCTGCGACTGGGGCCTGGGTCTTGGGAATAAGGAAGTGTGGCGGAGCTCCTGTGGGTAGAAAGGAAAGCCTCGGGGCGGTGTGCTGGATTTCTATTACTTATATCACTTGTATCACTTGTCATCCCACTGATCTTCGCTTTGCTCAAGCGGGCGCCAGTAACGTCTATTTCTATTACTAGGCTATTACTAACGTCTATTTCTATTACTAGGCTCCATAATTGATCATGTAGTCATCCCGAAACACAAAAGGACCCTCACAGGCCTCCCAAACTCAAACACTCACCCCTGTTGAAAACATGATGTATAGAAAGAAATGCAAACCAACCCCGGTGAAATTCCTAATGGCACTGAATTTGTCTTGGTGAACTAGAGAGAATGAGCTAATTTAGTTTGTAATAACACTAATAGGAATAACAAAAAAAATTGCCAAGAAAACAAATAAACAAAATCCATTTACTAAGTCCACACTATATTAGCTTCTGTAGAAAATAAAAGCATCGCATTGAAGAGCCGCAGACTTTTTCTCAGGCTGACAGATGTGCTGCGCTTCTCAGACAGCAGCTGGGATATTTCAGCATCATTTTAGCATCTATTTAATGCTCCTCCTCCTTCTCCCCCTCCCCGGCCTTCCTACTTCCCTCTCTCGGGCCTGAGATAGCACAGTGGGCAGGACGCTTGCCTTGCACATGGCTGACCCAGGTTCAATCCCCAGCATCCCCTCAGCTCTCCACATTGCTCCGTCCACACCATCGAGCTGTGGCCAATGGTCTCCAGGCCGGAGTCTAATTCTTCTTTCCTCGCCACTGACTCAGCATGGCCATGAGGCGCCACCAATGGGATGTGACTGCAGAGATGGGCCACTTGGATGTCCCTGGAGAGAAGGTGGCCACTCGCCCTTCTTGCCTCTCTGCCTCCCCAGGGGCTGGGTCCCGTGGGCACCACTCAGCACTGACCCCTTCTTTGCCTATCCAGTGCAGCCTCCGGACTGTATCGAGATCATTTTATTTTGTTTGGGGGCTACGTCCGGCCGTGCTCAAGGCTTGCTCCTGTCTCTGTGCTCAGGGATCACTGTTCAGGGCTCGGGGGACCATACGTGGTCCGGGGATCAAACCCAAGTTGATCACATACAACACAAGTGCTTTAACCCCTCATACTATGGCTCTGGCCCGGGATAATTTTTTAACGAATAAAATATATAAGATTCCAAAAAAAAAAAAGATGTTGAAATATGGTTGTCCAAACAAATAGATATGTTGAAATATGGTTGTCCAAACAATTACATCACTAGTTTGTGATGTAATAGTGAGATGCTTTTTGATCAACATTAAAGAATGAAAACCCAGAAGCGGGCTAGAACCTAGCAGGGGTCTGGAGCGACCATCCAGCAGCTAGGACATTTGCCTTGCACGCGGTCAACCCGGGTTTGATCCTTGGCATCCCAAGGTGGTCCCCCATGCACCACCAACAGTAATTCCTGAGCACTCCCGGGTGTGGCTCCCAAACCAGAAATAAGTAAGTGAAGCTTAAAAAAAAATCTAGCAACATGTAGTAACTGCAATTTTGAGATAGTAAGACGCCCTGAGTGGTAGCGGTACCAGCAGCAGCAGCATCACAGGACGTAAAGAGCCATGGGAGGGGGCTGGAGGGAGAGCACGGGGGGAGGGGCAGGCTCTTGCACGAGGCTACACAGTTCCTGGCTGTGGTAGTGGACCTGGTCCGAATCCCCAACACCACATCCAGGTCTCTGAGCATGGGCAGGGATCACCCCCATCCCAATCTATGCAACACACGATTTCTGTCAGCCGTGAAGACCCCAGCCCCGCTGCTAGGAGAGGAGCTGACGGCCACGTTCCTAGTGGAGGGAAATGCGAGCTTTGACTTCGAAGTTTGTGAAAATAGAGACTTAAAAAAAAAAATCATTCTGGGGCTGGAGTGATAGCACAGCGAGTAGGGCATTTGCCTTGCACGTGGGAGACCCGGGTTCGATTCCCAGCATCCCATATGGTCCCCCAAGCACTGCCAGAAGTGATTCCTGAGTGCAGAACCAGGAGTAACCCCTGTGCATCGCCGGGTGTGACCCAAAAAGCAAAGCAAAATAAAATAAAATCATTCAAGCTCACCAATTCCTCCTGGTCTAAGGGGTTCCCAGTCTAATAGCATAAGAGAAGACACTGGAAAAAGAGGGGCCCTCTGGGGGGCTGCGAATGCACCCCTGGAGCAGAGCTACCCTCGGGTCTGGGTGGAGTGGGAGGCAGACAGACCCGGTTTCAGCCACGGGCATGGAGGGTCCTTGTGGCATCTAACTTCTCCAGCCTGGTGAAATGACATGTGCCCGGCCTGCCCCGTAAAGGAGCATCAATAACTCTGTGTGTGTGTGTGTGTGTGTGTGTGTGTGTGTGTGTGTGTGAGTGTGTTGGGTGGGGATGGGGCGGAGGGGGGTGTGTCTCCTCCTCATGCCATTGCCCATGCCGCCCAGGGCAGCTGGGGGAAGGCGTGCCCGCTGAGTTGCTGCTGACGCAGCTCTGTACGGCCGAGTCCAAGGACCAAGGGCCGGCCATGGCCGGGGTGGCTCAGTCCTCACAGCCTGACGCCGTCATCTTGCCGCAGGGCTGGGGTGAGTCACTGTTGACGGTTCTGAGCCTCAATTGTGTCACTGGTCAAAACAGGAATAAAAGCGCCTCAGAAGGCCCAGTCCAGTGACCCCCAGGGCCACAGTCAAATTTTGTGTTGCTGCCTTTTCATTATAGCCACACTTGGGGCTCGTGACGTGGCCACCGCCACCCCCCACCCCCCGCCGCCCCTGCTAACCTGGGGGGAGCGAGTACAGTGGGGGCGGGGGCTTCTCAGTCTCTCCTCCCATTGCTCAGGGACAAGATCTGTCTATCGGTGGCCTCTCAGGAGTGACCCTGCAAGAGGACACTTGGTTTGGGTCACACCCACCGGGCCAAGCTCGAGGGACCATGTGCAGTGCCTGGGACGGACCCAGGGTCAGCCCCGTGCGAGGCAAGCGCCCCGCCTGTCTCTCTGCAGGGAACACGCCATTCCTGCTTCTCCCAGGAAGGGGGGTGCTGAGGCCCATCGCTGACCCAGCCGTCTCTGTCTCAGCTCCTGCTTGGGCCTGGTGGGCACATGCGTGATCGTGGAAGGGGAGGGGGTCAGCGGCAGTGGGAGACCGGCTGAGGAGGCAGAGCCGAGATGGAGAGGTGGCCAGAAGGGGCCCCGGACGGGTCAGTAGCGGGGGGAGGGGGTCCCACGATGATGTCCATGGGGCAGTGATTCATTAACATCTACAGGTCCCGGATACTCTGCTTCCCTAGGGGGAGGGGGTCTATTTGCATCTCAGCCCCCGACCCCCCACGCCCAGTCTCTGCACCGTCCCCACCTACCTGCCGCCTTCAGCTCCTGTCCAGGGCCTCCCCAGTCCTGTCCACTCCTGCTCCTGGCCTGGGCCCAGGCTGAGGTGGGGAGCAGCTCTGGGCAGGGGGTTCCTCCATGCCCAGAACAAGCCCTGAGAGGACGCTGGCCCCCTGGGTCTTCCTTGGCAGATGATAAAAGCTGGGAAATCTGATGAGGTCATGGCAGCTCAGACCCCGGGGGCTGCACCCGCGCCTCCCTCAGTGTCCCCAAGGCTGCAGGCCCCGGCTGGGAAGGCTCTTCTTCACCTAACCTTTCCCTGCCCTTCCCCGGGAGGGGCGGACAGAACCCCATCTTGTCATGGACATCTGCCAAGAGCCGAGAGGTCTGCCCGCAGCACCCCAATTCTGGTGAGTCGCAGGGGTGCTGCTGCTGCTGCAGGAGTGAGGTGTGGGGGGCAGGGGGCAGGAAGGGGGAGGGAGAGATGCAGTCTTGGAAGCCCACGGCAGACGCTGCCGACCAGGGTGCCAGGAGAATCTCCAGACCTGAGCGGGTAGGTGAGGCGCAGGGCTCCTGCTTCCCCTCTGGGCCTCCATCTCCCCCCTATAGAGCGAAGGGGCTGGTCTAAAACCCGGGGGGGGGGGGCACTGGGCCCCGGGAGTGGGAGCAGACGGCGGGGTGGAAGGCAAAACCTGTCCCGGCTGTGGCCCGTTTCCCAGCCGGGTTGGACCTCAAAGACCCGCCCCACCTAACAGCCCAATGACCTCTCCGTGCTGAAGGACGCCAGGGAGTGACGCAGAGACCCTGGCGTAGCGCCCGAGGCATGCCCATGGGGGTGCAGCCCAAGGTGCCTTAGTTTTCAGCATCTCCCCAACAACGACCCGAACTCACATCCGGCCCCCACCGAGGCCCCTTGACCCTCCCGCCCGCAGTGGTCAGTTTCAGCCACTAGGGGGCGCTCGCCGCAGGCACTTTGTGCCCCAGGGAGCCAAGCGGTGGTTCTGGAAGCACGCTCATCCTCGTGGGGAGCCATCCTCTCCGTCGGATTCACCACGCACCATGGCCTCCAGCTTTACGGGAGGACAAGCTGGGCCTGGCCACATGGACTGTGGGACCAGTCTAGAGGTTCTTCCCCCTCCTACTCTGCACACTGCCCAGGACGCCCGCCTTCTGGGTCTAGGACAGCAGGCAGGCGCTCCGGGCCTGGGAGCTGATGTCAGCTTGCTGCTTGCACGTGCAAATGAAGTTTAATCGGCACCTGGCCTGCCCCATCGGCTGCACCTCATCCACGCTGCTCTCTCTCTCCAGCCCAGGCTGGTGCTCTGGCAGCGGAGCCTGCAAAGAGACCCAGCTCCTATTTACCATCTGGTCCATCACAGCCACCCAGGCGGGGCTCCCGGGCGGGGCTCTGGTCAGAGAGGACCGACCCCAGAAACTGGGTTTCCTCAGCTGATCATGACATCTTAGCTGGGGTTCACCTCCAACTTTAGCCATGGCGGGAACCATGCTGAGATGGGGTGATGGTTTCAAGGAAATGAGGAAGAGGAGGAGGAAGAGGGGAGGAGGAGGAGGAGGAGGAGGAGGTGAAGGTGAAGGAAAAGGAAGAGGTGGAGGAGGAGGGGTAGAGGAGGAGGGAGAGGAAGGAGAGGAGGAGAGGGAGGGAGAGGAGGAGAGGGAGGGGGAGGAGGAGGAGGAGGTGAAGGAAAAGGAAGAGGTGGAGGAGGAGGGGTAGAGGAGGAAGAGGAGGGAGAGGAGGAGGAGGGGGGAGGAGGAGGGGGGAGGAGGAGGGGAAGGGGAAGAGGAGGAGGAGGGGTAGAGGAGGAGGAGGGAGAGGAGGAGGAGGGGGAAGAGGAGGGGGAGGAGGAGTAGAGGAGGAGGAGGAGGAGGAGGAGGTGCAGGAAACGGAAGAGGTGGAGGAGGGGGAAGAGGAGGAGTGTGAAACTAGCCGCTGGGGGGCAGTGGGTGCAGACAGACCCCCCTGCACCTATGCGGTAGGCACGCTGCCCCTGTCCTGGAGGATGCGGGTGCTCACCCGGTCTGGTCCACGGTGGGTGGGGCTCCATCAGCACCCCCCCCCCCATGATGCAAACGCAATCAGCTGGGTGCTCTGTGAACGAGCCTGCGGGCCCTGGGCATGCCCCCACCTGGAAGGGCCTATCCTTTTGGGTCCCTCCGGTCGTCCTGCGGGGGCCAGTTCCTGCTGCTCCCCATTGGCTCCCGGGCTTCTCTTTGGGAACTGGCCTTGGGAGGTGGAGGGGGTCCCGCGGCCGCCCCAGGGGACCCGAGGCACGGGAGCAGGAGGGACCGGTCAGGGGGCGTATGGGACTGGCTGTCCTGCGCGGGCAGCGGGGCTGGATGCTGCAGAGGGGGCGGCTTTGTTCCTTCTGCTCAGGCCCTGGGCCACCAAGCACGGGGCTTCGGGAGGGGGTTAAGGCCTAGTCTGGGGTCACAAAGCGGTCCCCAAGGCGCGCGGGGCTCGCCCCATTCCACAGCTTCATCCCCCCAAGGCCCTGGGTTTCCGTTTAGGGGGGAGCGTGGCGTTACTCCTGCCCGCCAGGAGGAGGCGCCGACAAGCCAAGGCAGGGGCCCGAAGGACACCTCTGGGGTGGGCGTGGGTGGGGGGCACCCAGGGCCGGCCCTCAGTGTTGGGGCTGGGCACCTCCGCCAACTTCAGGCCACACCGGGCCGGGCGCGCCCCCTCCGTCTCCCCCTGGCGCTGGGCTCTGCTCTGCCTCCTTCAGAGCTCCCTTGCGCCCCTCCGACGCTGCCGGGGCTGAGGGATGGGGCGGGTGGTCTCCCCGCGACCCCTCCCCGCTCTCTTCCCGCCTCCCTCTCTCCCCACCAAACTCCGCCCGGGGCTCAGGGGTGGGGAGGGTGGTCTCCCCGCGCCCCTCCCCGCCCCGTCCCCGCCTCTGAGCCGTGTAGAGCCACGCTTTCCTTCGAGCCGGGGGTCCCCCGGCCCTCCCGGGGTCCTCCCCAGCCCGCAACCCCCGCTGCAGAGCGGGAGCGCTCGGCCGCCCCGGGCCGCGCTCCCGGGAACCGCGTCCCCGCCCCGCCGCGGGCTTTGTTCCCCGCGCCGTGCAGGGGCGCGCGGCGGCCACACGGGGGCGCAGCGGGCTGGGACTCATCGGGGCTGTGTGCTGAGAACCCGCTCAGCTGCCTGGGGAGGAGGCTGAGCCCTCACAGCCCACCCACCGTTACACACACACACACACACACACACACACACACACACACGCATGCACACACAGATATACATGCACCTCACACACACTCACAGGCACATACACGCATACATGCATGCACATCAACATGCATTTACAGATATGCACATATGCGCTTGAATATGCATGCACACACCTACACACTCACATGCACATATACACAGGAATGCACACGTGCACACGCATGCACACACATGCACACGCTCACACACATGCAGACACACGTGCACATATGTGCACACATGCATACATACACACCTGCATGCAGACACGCACACACATACGCACGCACACACACTCACATAATCACAGACGCACGCATGCACACACACATGCACATAAACATTCATGCACACATGTGCTCGCATATGCATGTACATATGCCTAGACACTCACATGCACATATACACAGGAACGCACACATGTTCACACATGCACGCACATACACACATGCACAGATGTGCATGCAGGCACACACACACACCCCAGTCTGGAGGTCCCTTTTAGCTCCTGCCTCTGCCCCAGGCACCAGGCCTGGACCCGCCTTCCCTTTGCCCTCCTTTCCCCTCTCAGCTGCCCCTCTCCCCGATCCCTGGCCTGGCCCCCAGGCTGTCTCTGTGACCCTCAGAGGTGACTTTCTCCCAAGTCTTCCTCTCAGTGGTGGGAAGAAATGCCTGACAGGCCAGAGATATAGCGCAGCGGGGAGGGCGCTTGCCTGCCAGGCCACCCTCCGGGTTCCGTCCCTGGCACCATGGAGGGTCCCCGAGGACCTCCAGGAGGGATCCCTGAGCATAGAGCCAGGAGTGAGCCCTGAGCACTGCCGGGTGTGGCCCACGACCAGAAATAAACAAAGAGCGATGCCTACACGGTCCTCGTGGGTCCCCCAGAAGGCCGGGAGCCCGGAGTGCTCAGTGGGTGCTGGCTGGGCGCCTCTGCCACACGCCCGGTCCCCGTGCTCACGTCCACAGGCCATTTTGAGACGTCTTATTTTGTAAACCCTCTGAGAACAGTTTTTCAGTTCCCAGTAACACTGAGCAGACTGTCCTCCTGCACCCCTCCACCACACAACACACACACACACACACACACACACACACACACACACACAGCAGCTCAGCCCACAGCCCTCACCACATCAGACCTGCTCCTGTTAGGGTTTGCTCCCACAGGGGTGCACTGTTTGACCTCCCGCCAGGTAGAGTGGCAGGTTCTCACTCTATGGGGACTCTCAGCCTTATCCCCATCTCTGGCAACTGCTGATTGTGTGTGTGTGTGTGTGTGTTTGTGCTGTTGTTGCCTGTTGCCTTGGGGCCACACCCAGCAGTGCTCAGGCTTTACTCCTGATGGAGTGTCTGTACTCAGGGATCACTCCTGGCAGGGCTTGGGGCACCAGATGTGGTCCTAGGGATTGAACCTGGGTCTGCCACATGCAAGGCAAGCACCCTATCTGCTATACTATCTTCCCAAACCCCCCCTTTTTTTTTGCTTTTTGGGTCACACCCGGCGATGCACAGGGGTCACTCCTGGCTCATGCACTCAGGAATTACTCCTGGCGGTGCTCAGGGGACCATATGGGATGCTGGAATTCGAACCTGGGTTGGCCGCGGGCAAGGCAATTGCCCTACCCGCTGTGCTATCGCTCCAGCATCCCCCCTTTTTTTTTTCTTAAATAGAGATACTGTACAATCCAACAATTCCAGTGTTAGTCTAATGCAACTAGGGGTGTGTGTGTGTGTATGTGTGTGTGTGTGTGTGTGTGTGTGTGTGTGTGTGCGATCCCTTTCTGGATCACCAAGACTTTCTCTCATTCTCATAATTATCTCTTAACATTCATTTCTGACTTATATTTTCTTTTCTTCTTATGGAATGTTAGTTACATATTGATAAAATCTTTTCAATAATTTCGTCATACCTTTATCTCTCATCTCTTTTGCTCTTCTGGTCTTTTGATTCTCTCATTGGTTGGACATTCTCTTTTAAAGTGTATTCCAGTTTGGCAATTTTAATTTATTTCTTTAGTGTCCCCCTCCCCCCACCAGCAGTACTGGGGAGACCAGGAGGTGCTGGTGCCTGGTACATGGCAGACATGCTTCCCTTGCACAAGCTGCCCAGTTCCCCTCCCAGTTTACAAATCACTTAATACTTTCCATAACGCACACTTAACTTTTTCAGTGCAGGGGATGAACCCGGGGCTTCATACATGAGCTACGCCCTTAGTCCATCATAGGTAGCTCACGCCTTACCCTCAGTTCCTCCCAATCCTCAGTCCAAACCCACCCCCCACTCCCCGGGCCCCTGTGGGCCGACCCCCCACTCTGCCAGGGGCCACCTCCCTCCCCTGCAAACGCTCCCCCTGGGAACATTCCAGCCATGAACCAAGATGATTCTCTTGCACGTCCCAGGGCGGTTCCTGCGGGAGAAGTGTTGAAAAGGAAAGTTAGGGACCATTTGCACTTTAACGCCCAGTCAGGCCACACTGGCTGAGCCAAGGAGACCCGTCCTGAGTGGGGGCATTGAGCACGGGGCTGACGTCCAGGCCAGGGCGGAGAGGGGAGGTTAACACCGGAAGCTGAGTTTCTCCATCAGGCTCTCCCCAGAGAGCGAGGGAGGTGGGGGGTGGGGGGAGTCCAGGCACGGTTTCTGGAGAGAATAAGGTGGAGGGTGGTGGACGGGCCTGCAGCAATCAGACCTCCGCTGCGGGATTCCGGCTTGATTTTGCAAATGGGCTTTGTCAATAAGGCTGTCCGAGGTGGGGATGGGGCGGGCAGCGTGACTGCCCTCTGCTGGCTTGTCACTGCCTCTGCCTCAGGTATGAATGTGGCCCCTTCAACAAGGGTGCAGGAGGCATGGGGCTGTGGCTCTTTCTTTCCTGGGTTCGATTCTCAATGTCTCGTACCACTTGGTCCCCTGAGCACTGCTGGGTGGAGCCCAATTCTCCCCTCCCTAGTAAGCTGTGCAGTGTGCGACCCTCGCGGATGTTGGGTGGAAGTTTTCATCTCCTTTGCCAAACACCTTCCCTCGTCAGCCACCTGCCGTGGGCTCTGGTGTTCGACTGCAGCCCTGCCTGATCCGAGGAGGGCGGGTTTCTGATTGGCCCCACTGGACTGAGCGGGGATGTCTGAGTGCCGGGGGCTCAGGCCCTGTCAGCTCCCAGAGGCACCGGAGAAGGAATCTGAGTCCATCTGTCCCCTTTCCTTATTTGGGCAACCTCTTCGTTCTTTTGCTTTGGTGCTCAGGGTCTGGGTTCATGGTTCAAGGGAAGCAGGAGGAAGAAAGGGGAGTGTGTGTTGCAGACACTCTGTGGGGACGAGGCTCTTGTGGGGCTCATTCGTGCTGTGTTGTGTCTCCTGTGGCTACTGGGAGCGATGGCATCAGTCGTGGATCATTGTCTGAAGACTGTGTGTGTGCACATGTGCTTGTGTGTACATGTGTGTGCATACATGTGCTTTGTGTATGTGTGTGCATTTGTGTGCATATATCTGCATGTGTCCATTTTTGTGCGTGTGTGCAGTGCACATGTGTGTACATGCATGTGTATACATGTGGGTGTGCATGTGTGCATGTGCATACATGTGTGCATGTATACGTGTGCACATGTGCGTGGACATGTAAATGTGAGTACATGTGTGTGCATGCATGTACATGTGTGCATGTGCATGTGTGTGTGCGTGCACGCGCACCTATGCGTGGTGCTCTGGCTGCAGATAAAGCGATCTGTTTCCAGGTTGTCCAGTCGTGCGGCCCTGGGATGTTTTGTGTCAGGCCATGTCCAGGCCTCTGTTTGTGGGGAGAGGGGGTGCGGTCCTCAGGTCACAGCAGCCCCTGCCCAGGGTGTGGCCAGGAGGGAAAAGAAACAATCTGACAGTGGCTGCCCCAGAGAACCACCCTCCTGTGAATCTCTGGGAACACGTGTTTGCCTCCATCGGCCAAGGTGGGGCCCGTGCTGGCTCCCCGCATCCTCCTCCCCTCCAGCCCCAAGCGGAGTAGGGGCGCAGAGGGCCTGGCGGTCAACGGCATTACGAAAATGCCACCCCTTTAGCTGTTGGAGGCCTCGCCTAGCTCTGCCTGGCGCCTTCTGCCCACGCTGGAGGAGGTGCAGGGGCTGCAGGGGCCAGGAGGGGGCGCCTGCGAGTCACGCTCCTTCTCTGGGTGTGGAGCCAGGATGGCAGGGAAGGTGCCAGGGAGGGCACCTGGCTGGCACGAGTGCCCCTGCTTCCAGAATGCGCCCGACCTCCAGCCGAGCTCCTGAAGCGGAACATGCCTTTAAGGGAGAACCAGGGGGCTGCAGACGCCCCCCCACCCCGAATCCCACCTGGCGTCCATGGAGGTCTTGCGTGGCGGGGAGAACCCCATTTGCGACGTGCTCCCCTCCCCCACTAGAGACCCCGCTGGCCTCAGGAGAGGTTTCGGCGACAGGGCAGGGGGTCTGCGCCCTGCAAGCTTCGCTCTGACCTCAGGGCACCCCTGCCAGTGCATCACTGCAGCCCCCCTCAAGCTTTTCTTGCAGAGAGCCCGTCTCTCCTGTTACCTGACCTGGGCACTGAGGGTCTTAGCAGCGTCAGCATGTCAGCATGCCCCCTCTGCTTCCCTCTCTGCCCCCTGCCCCCCAGTCCTTTCTCCAGGACCACAGGGGTGTGGATTCATCATGAGACTGATCAGATGGAAGGCTCTGAGTGGAGCTTCTGGAAAGTTCTTCCCTGCAGCTAGCACCCCCCAGGCCCTCCTGAGAGGTTGATGCAGCTGAGAAGCACTCGGTTCCTCTTTGAGACCACTGTGGGCCTCCGGAAGTCAAGGTTCCAGTGGGTGGACGTGTCCGCCAGGCCCCTGCGTGGGCACCCTGGGGCGCCCCTTAATTCTGCAGTGGGCAAAGATGTGCCATTTCTTGGGTCTGTCCTCCCGGACCTCGTCCTGCTTTTTCCTGGCTCCTTCCCTCTGCCGCACAGTTTCCTGCCAGCACCGCCCCTCCCCCACCATCCCCACCCCCAGTGGGGTGGGCAGAGCAGACCAGGGCTGGAGGATACCCTAGCCAGGAATAGGGAACTCGGGCATCCAGCTCCGGACCCTTTCTCCACGGCCCTAAGCCCTAGAGGACACTGTCCGTGGCCTCCCAGCCCTCACAAGGACCCTGTGGCCCTAGAATGCCCCAGTGGCCGGCCTGCTATTTCTTGCATTGGGTCATGTTCACTCCAAGCGGTCAGCCGTGAGCTGGGGCCACCCCACGTGGACCTTACTGAAGAATCTGGGGGAGAGGCACGAGCTTTGACCTGAAGTAGTCAAAGGTAGATTTGTTTCGTGTTAAGACAAGTGCGTTTGTGATGCGGCTGAACGCCAAGCGAGCTCTGAGCTTCCGGTGTGCTGGGGACACAGCTTTCAGCTCCTCGTTCAGTCTTCAGTGCCCGCCCCGTTCCCCCAGCCAGGCCCCTGCGCTGGCCGGTGCCTGGGGAGAGAGCAGGAACTCTTAGTGTCCCCAGAGGAGAGGCCCAGGAGGACCGGGGTGGGAAGCGACTCAGCGGGAAAGCCAGTGTGAGCCCAGCCTTGTTCTGGCCCTCCCTGGAGAAGAGCCACCAGGCTGCAGGAGGCGGAAACAGAAGGGCACCGGTTTAATACGCTCCGACACACGGAAAGCGCAGCGTCCAGGGCGTGTCCCCTGCTCTGGGAGCCTGGCGGGGACACTCCTCTGTGGACAGGGGCAGGTCCTGACCTCTCCCGGGATTTCATGTCCGCAGTCTGGGAAAGGGGCTCAGTCAGGTGCAGAGGGAGGCGCAATCCAACCCCACCAGCAAGGGACACGGGGCAGAGGCCAACGTGGTGGCCCGGCCAGCCGGGGCTGCTGATAGGAGTGGACATTGCTGGCCGTCAGCGACACTGAGAAGCTCCCAGTTCACTGACCATGGCCAGTCCCTGCATATCTGTCTGCCTGTACACACACATACGCACACATGCACTCATGCATACATACATAGGCACATGCATGCTCACACACACATATGCACACACACGCTCATGCACACACATGCACAGGCACATGCACGCACACAAGCATGTATACACACATGAAAGCACATGCATGCACACACACACACACACGTGTGCATATGCATGCACTTGCACTCACTCAGGCCTAGAGACTTTCGATCCAACAGAGCTGAGATGCAGAAATTGCATTAAGGGGGGAAAGGCCACTTTTCCTGCCACCACTACACAATCACCCCCTTATCAGCTGAAATGCGAAGGTGGGAGGGGTCTCTCGCTCTCAACCAGGGAACTGAGAGAATCTACCTTTCTTTCACTCAAAACACTGACCTCCAAATGATGTCATAGGAGCTCAAGATGTGCAAGTTTTATAAAAGGGGCTTTGATGTGATTTGAAGCGAATGTGGCCTCGGATGTGGACAGACTGGGACCAGGTGGTCACCTCTCACAGAAGTGCAACTCTCGATATAATTTAATCAAGTCAATTAATATTGTTTAATAAATAGGCCAGAAAAAGTAGCTGAGTTTTTCTCGGCAGGATGCGGCGTGCGACCAAAGTTATGGAAGATTGTCCCTTGAATCACTAAGGCAAACTTTGTTGAGTGTCATTTTACATAAAGCAATCACATAAAAAAAGTTATAAATAGAAAAAATTCCAAAGTCCTCCCACAGACAGACAGGGAAATCGAAACACGGAGAGAAAAATAAAAATAAGAGGGAACAAAACAAAACACAACCAGCCCTCTCCCCCACCCCCACCCCATTCGCTTCAAGTTCCTGGTCATACAGTACTGAACATCTTTGGATATTTTACAATGTACAACTCCAAATTGCAGCCAAGAGAAAAATGAAAAGAACTAACCAGTCGTCTGAAAAATCGGGTTTATAAGAAGTCACAACCTTTACAAAATAAAACCCAGCCCCAACACCGCTGGATTCCAACGTGTTCCTTCCCCCTCTTCCGCTCGGAGGGCTGATTGCATCCTGGTCGGGAGGGGAAGGCGGCAGGTGGGGTCCCGGAAACAAACGCTGGCCACGAGACAGGGACGACAGAGGCGGCGGCTGGGCAAATGACTTCTGAAGGGCAGAGGGGCCCGGGGCGAGCCCCCGGACTGGAATGGAGCTGGGGGTGCCCCCGAGTCAGGGGTCTCTCCCCGGGAGCAGGCGCCCGAGTCTGTGGTCTTCTCTGGCCTTTTTGTTTTCCTGTGTTTGCCCAGCAGGAAGCCAAGGCGAGAGGCAGCGCCCAGGTGTCCACAGCTCCGGGTCTGGGGCTCCCACCAGCCCCGGGCCCCCTGCCCATGGGACCTGCTCTCCTTTTGGGGGTACTGAGGGCCAAACTCCGCAAGAAAGGGGCGGGGAGAGAAGACCCTGAAGGCGCGGCACCAGCAGGGCCTCCTCCTTCTCAGACCCCCCTCCCCCGGCAAGAAACTCTGACCCAGGGACGGAGCGGCCCCCACATCCTGGGGCCCGTGGCGGGAGGAGAGAGGGACACAGCAGGGGGAGCCAACAGCGACTGAGAGTGGGGAAGCTGGACGGAGGGTCCTGGGCAGGCGGAGGCCCACGTGAAGAGATACTCACCAGCCCTTCGAGGGGTCCCAGGAACCTCAGTACCGTGAATGGACGCGGTGTCCCCCCCACCCAGGAGCTCAGCTATACCCAGAGAGGAGAGTAGGGTTTGGGGTTCCCCCAAATGGCCTGCAGGCTGCGGACCAACCCTCACCACCCCCCACACCAGCCCTGTCCCCTGTCCAGTTGGGCCCTGTGGCTCCCCAGTGCTGCCGAGAGCCCGGCTGGCCCCCTGGACGGCGCAGGGCCCAGTGGGTGTCCTCTGGGAGAGCGCCGTGAGTGGGCCGGGCCGGCCAGGGGGCAGGGGGATGAGAGTCGGGATAGGAGCTTGCCGGCCCCACTCCAAAGCAGGGGAAAACTGACCCAGCCAAGGTCACAGGACAGAGGGACAGCAGGAGGGTCTACACCTCTGGAGGCCCCCTCCTGAGTCGGGGGAACATCCCAGTCAACGAGGGGCTTTCCCAGGAGGGCCCCTGCGGAATGGGACGGAATAAGTGTCCGGGATTCACACCATTGGGGCACTAGTGGCCAATCCAGCAAACAGGCTCCGGCTGGGCCAGCTCCCTCCCTGGCCCCCACGGCTGCTCAGTGGCCCCGGGGTGCCCAGTGAGAGCGTGGTGGGCTAGGAGAGAGCCCTGGAGAGGCCAGACCCTTTGGGGAGGGGGACCCGGGTAAGATGGCCGGGGAGTACCAATGCTGCAGATTTCCACCCTGTCTCTCCCCGGTGACTGGAAATAAAAAGTTCAGGGGGACAGATCGGGGCCTGGCTGGTGGAGAGGGGCGCGGGCCCGGGGCGGCCGGTTGCCCCGTGCCTCCCCTAATTGTTGGCTTCGGACATGGAGGCCACGTGGTTGAGGCCCGCGAGCCCGGGGAGCGTGGCCAGGCCGGCGGCCCAGGGGTCGGGCAGCGGGAAGTAGGGCCGCGCGGCGGCCACGTTCTCGGCCAGCGCGAAGGCCAGCAGGCCCCCCGCGTGCGCGTCGGCCTCCAGCTGCGCGTGGCCGAACAGCTTCATCTGCGTCTCCTCGAACTGGCGCTCCAGCTCCTGCAGGCTCAGCGCGCCCTTGGGCGCCGCCAGGAAGTGCTTGGCGGGGCTGGGCCCGGGCAGGCACACGGCGCCGCCGCCCAGGTGGCCGCCCACGTCGCCCAGCGCGGCGGGGGGCACGACGAAGGCCGCCTTGTCGGGGCCCGGGCCGGCCGGCCCGAAGAGCAGGCTGGCCGCCCTCCAGGCCGCGGGCTTGCGGCCGCGCCGGGGCCGCGCCAGGCGGCAGCTCTGGCGCTTGATGTGGCGGTGCAGGTGGTCGGAGCGCGTGAAGCTCTTGTAGCAGAACTCGCACTGGTAGGGCCGCACGCCCGTGTGGATGCGCATGTGGTTCTTGAGGTCGTAGTTGTGCACGAACTTGGCGTTGCAGTGGATGCACAGGTAGGGCCGCTCCCCCGTGTGCTTGCGCATGTGGATTTTCAGCTTGTCCTGCCTGCAACGCAGAGCGCGGAGTCAGTCCCGCGGGGCTGAAACCCAGCACAGGAAACCCGGGCCTGGCCAAGGGGGTCTTTCTTTCTTTCTATTTATTTATTTATTTATTTGCTTTTTGGGTCACACCCGGCGACGCACAGGGGTTACTCCTGGCTCTGCACTCAGGAATTACTCCTGGTGGTGCTGGGGGACCCAATGGGATGCTGGGAATTGAACCCGGGTCAGCTGCCTGCAAGGCAAACACCCTACCCGCTGTGCTATCACTCCAGCCCCCCGAGGGGTAGGGGGGGAATCTTTCTAACCTGGGCTCTGTCCCACACAGTTGTGGCTAGTCCCCTGCATGAGGCCTGGACAGGGGCCCTATCCCAAACGGCCGCCCCGCCCCCTGCCAGGGCCGTTCATAAGCTCAGGGTAACCAGGCCTCACGCCCTTCCCCAGGGCCTCCCAGCCTGGAAAATAGACTCCCTGAGGCCCCGTGCAGGTCGGCAGCCCGTCCCTGCGCCCCTGGGTGGGCAACCCCTGCTGATACTGACTGCTCTTGACCTATTCTTTCCATGCCGGGCCCCTCCCCCCACCCCACCCCCTTTTTCCTGGCACGCCCCTATCCCCTCCTGTCCCCCTGTCCCAGCCCCTGAGCTGTTGAGGTCCGCCTGTCCTCGGCACACCTTGCCCAGGTCTCCGGTGCTGTGGTTCCTCACCCCAAGCCCTCTTTGTCTGCAGACAATCCCGGGATTTACCAAAGAGCCAGGTGCAGCAAGAATGCAGCCTAATCTAGGCGGAGCTTTTCAGGGTTTAAGTGGCATTATTCGGAGGGGAGGTGGGGTGGGGAGGTGAGGCTCCCTCTGAGGATCTGGAGCCCCCGTTCCAGCTGCAGACCCACCCTGACATGCTGGATGCCCTCAGGCAAGTGAACTAACCTCTCTGTGCTAAGTGGAGGCCCCTGCTAGATATCCAGGCCTGCTGTCCAGGGCTGATGGGGGGAAATGGAGTGGTAATTGGGCCAGGTTCAATTACACCTCCCGGTGGTCTGTCTCTCTGTCTCTCTGTCTCTCTGTCTCTTTCCCTTTGGTATTTTAAGTGGCCCCCAGCACCACCGGTTGTGGTCCAAAATATCAAAGGGAAGAGAGAAGAGAGAGATAGAAAGAGAGATAGAAAAAGAGAGAGAGAGAGAGAGAGAGAGAGAGAGAGAAAGAGAGGGAGAGAGGGAAGAAAGAAAGATAGAGAAGAGAGAGGGGGAGGAAAGGGGAGAGAGAGAAAGAGAGAGAGAGAGAGACAGAGAGAGAACAAGTTCCGCTGGGTGCTACTCCCAGTTGATGCTCAAGCATTGCTCCCTGGGCAATGCTCAGGGACCACGTGGTGATGAGGATCAAACATGAGGCCCCGGCATGCACAGCCTGCTCTCCAGCCCCTTGAGTCATCTCCCCAGCCCTCCTCCGGTGGTCTTAAAAGGCACATCCACAGCTGGTGGTTTCTATGAAGAGCCAGTGGCAAGGGATCCAGCTGGACACACCTTTCTGCCCTGCCTCCCACCTCCCGTCCGCAGGGGTGGGGTGGTGAGGGGCCACCTGTCACTCTGGGCTGAGGTCTGAGGTCTGAGGTCTGGAACCCTGAGCGTGACCCCACGACAGCTGGCGCCCGGGGTCTCCCGTAGACCCGGCCACTAGAGGGCGCACTGGCACTCATATTTCTCCCTGGTTCCTTGGGGTCAGCCAGGCGAGAAAAGGACGTTCAAGGGTGGGGAGGACCAGACCGAGCCTGGTAGAGGCAGAGCCTGAGCTCCCACGCAGGCTGGAGGGCACCTGGGAGCAGGGGCGGGGAGGAAGGGCAGGAAGAGGGAGAGTGCATCCCTGGAAGCAGCTGGTGCCCAGCCCCTCCCCCCTTCCTTTTGGCCTTCCTGTGACCCACCTTTGTCTCTCTGGATCTCTGTGTCATCCCACCATCCCGCCCTGTCCTCACGCTTCCGGTTGCCCCGCTCCCTGCAGCTGAGTCCAGCTTTCACCTGGAAGGGCCCCTGGGGGACCCCAAGGTGTGCGGCAGAAGCCAGCCGGGAGGGTCCCCTTCCTCCTGCCGGGAGTGCACAGGGCGCCCCGAGGGGCTGGCACTCGCCCTCGCCCTCAGCCTCCCTCCCTGGGCAGCCCCATTCTGACGCCCGGGTTCTGTGAACAGCTGTACGGGGTCAGGGGCTCGGGGCCAGTCTCCCCTGGAGCCCTGCTGGCTGCTTGGCTTCCCGAGCTCCCGTCCCGGCTTCTCCAGGAACAGGACAGTGGAGGAGGCAGGAATCTGGCCGATGGAGCAGCCGGCCTGAGGCTGAGCCGGGGGATGTCTCGGGCACTTTCCTCCAAGATCAAAGGCCCCTCCCTCCCTCCAGGGCCGCCCTGGTCTGCTGCCCCACAAGCCCTGACTTGCCCTTGAAAGCCTGTCAAGGTCAAGCTCTGCCAGCTCGCCCCTCCCAGGAAGGGGGCAGCCTGGTGACTTGCGTGGACAGTGCGGTGCTGTGAGCGCTGCCAAGAGAGGCGTTCAGTGTCCTCTCCCTGGCCCGCACACATGTATGTAATCGCGTGAGCCTCTGGTGCGTGAGCTCACGCTCCACAGGCGCATCTCCTCAGTGCACTGTCCACCACGCAACAGGGCTAACCCAGAAGGCTGTGGGCCCGTCCCCTGGGGTGCTTTGCCAATCTTCTGCCCCTCCCGAGGTTCGGGACCCCCATAACCGCGATGCCAGGGGGGTGCCGTCTCTCTAGCAGGCCCTATTTCCTGATTGACTTGGGGCCTCCCCAGTGCTACTCAGGAGAACTGGAGACCCCTCCCTGCACGTCTCAGCCCCGCTGGAGGGTCCAGCCGGGGGAGTCCATGAATATTCCTGAATATTCAGTGCTGGGGAGACGGGCCAGCTCTGCGCTGTTCTGGGGCCCCTAGGGCCGCACTCAGCGATGCTTGGGGGGGGGGCACGTGGTCCAGGGACAGAGTCGGGGTCAGAGGCAAATGCCTCATCCTCTCAATCTCAGACCCTCAGCCAAGCATACTTATTCATGTTGGTTTTGGGGCCACACCTGGTGGTCCTCAGGGCTTACTCCTGGTTCTGTGCTCAGGGATCATTCCTGGTGGGCCTTGGGGGAACACAGCATAGGGTGCCGGGGACGGAACCAGGGTCAGCTGTATGCAGAGCAAGCACCTCCCATCTCTCCAGCCCCAGCTTTGCTGGTGTAACCCCCTCCGCCAGCCCCGCCTCAGGCCAAGCTGCGTGCCGGCGGGTCCCTGGTGAAACTGGCTTTCCCCTCTGTGTGTGTCCTGTTTGGACCCCGCGTCCCACTGGGGCCAGCGTGGGCCTGCGTGCTCCAGCTTTCCCGGCTGTGAGCCCCCTCTTTCCAAGCACCTCTCCTAGCCCTGAGTTTATTTTTGCAAAACTGCCCCGTGAGAAATGTCTCCTCCATCCACTCGCTCCAGGCTTCCAAGGTCAAAGTCAAGGGCAGTCCTCCTCAAACCCTTCCCTGTCCACTCAGGCCTCATTCTTCATCCCAACCCCACAGACCTTCCTGTGCCCCTGAATACCTCAGTTTCCCCAAGGAACACAGAGCCGGTCAAGGGAGACCGGTCTCAGGGTCCCTCTGCCTCTGTCTGCATCGCCGTCCCCGAGGCCGGGAGCTGGGCAGGGACAGGGCTCACTGCACAGGAAGGAGGAGGTTGGCATTTCTGTCGTTCTCCGGAGGAGAGGGAGGCAAAGAGACACCGAGAAATGCGTGCAGGACTTTCCTGCCTAAGTGGAATCACAAAATCCTTCCGGTCTCATTGCGGGATGGGCTGGAGATAGCCAGTGAAGGGGCAGACCAGGCCAGTGCCAACTCAGGGCTCCTGCTGCCCACTCAGGGGCTCTGTCCCCGGGGCCACGTGCAGCTGAGACCCCTGGAGCCTGGTGGCTCGACTTTCTCCCTTCTTCCTCCTGGGGTTCGAGGGCTCCGGCTCGGAGAAGAACTCTCCGGACGCTTTTGTGTCTCGCCCAGTGGCCTGGAGGTGCAGGGGATGCTTACAGAGCCCGTGGCCACGCACCAAAGGCCCCCTGGGACAGGGCTGGTTCTCGGAACCTGGACTCCAAATCTCTCCTGGTCCCCCCCCCGCCCCATCTGCCGTCTCCTTCCTGTCTGTCCCCATCTGCAAGGGCTGGCACCCCACGCCCTACCCTGCACCCCCTTCCTCCAGCTTGGCGAGGTGCTGACCGGAAGGCTGAGCCGTGCTCAGTCCCGGGGTGGGGGATGGGGGGGTGGGGGGGTAAGGAAAGGGCTGCAGGTCTCGCCCGGGGCGGCGGCCACTGCGCAGACTCCCCACTGGGCTAATGTTTCCCAGCACCAGTCACCAGACTTCTTGGTAACCTGATGGTCTCAGACAAACTCTCTTCCTGCCGCCACTGCTAATGACATTACATTATCTTAATAAGGTCCCCAGAGCTGCCAGCGGTGGGAGGGCTGAAAACAAAACCCAGAAAACGCAAAGGGGCGGCAAAGGCAGCAGCCCAGCAGCCGGCCCCCGGGCCTGCTTGCAGAGAGTGGGTCTGGGGTGGGGGGGCTGGGGGAGGTCGGAGGTTGGGGACGGGGACAGTGTGACCCTCCGGAGGAGCCGCCCGGGAGTGGGGTAGAGGCTGTCTGCCTTCCCCGGGGCTGGGCAGGCTGGGCTGCAGTGCTGACCCCGCCAGCCTGGGGTCCTCCCCCAGGGAGACTGTCCAGTCTGCTCTCGGGCACCCCCTGCAGGCTGCCCGCACCCCAGCCCCACAGGGCAGGAACCTAGGTGGCGGGGGAAGGGCTCAGCCTACAGCCGGGGGAGGGGCCTGAGAAACCCCTCAGCACCCGGGGAGGGGGGGGGCACTGGGGTGTCACTGGCTGTGGCCCCAGACTGCACTGTCCCCCCACCCCCCGGGAACCGAGCAGCAGTGCTTGACCCCCAGACCCCTCCGCCGTGGCTGCCCAAGTAGGAGGGGATGAGAACAGGACATTCTGGGGGGGTCCACGTGTGAGTCCAGGGCCAGTCCCCGAGGCGTGCCCTGCAGGGGACGAGGGCTCTCCAGTATTCCCCCAAGAGGGGCAGGTGGGTGGGCTGCAGGACAGAGGCGACCGGCCGTGACTAAGAGAGACTGGGCTCCAGGGAGGGAAGGAACCTGGCCAAGAGGATGGCTTAGCCCTGCACGCCGGTGTGACGAGACCCCATAAAAGGGGCCTGCTGGGGACGCCGTGCCTCACGCCCCCCCCCCCCCCCCTTAGTGCTGCCTGCAGGAAACCAGCCACCAGGGGTCCTTGGGCTGGAAAGGGATGGGGGTCAGTCACAGGGCACTCCCCAGAACAAAACCTGCAGGGCAGGGGTGGGGGGGAGGGGGTCCAGGAGCTGGGCCGAGGTGCAGGAGGGGGTGGGGTTGCCCAGTGGACAGGCAGAGGGCACAGGTGACCTCACCTTGGCCAGCGGGCTGGGAAATCCCTTCCCCTGCGACCCCACCTTCCAGCCTAGGGGTTTTGCTGCTTTGGGGAGGGGAGCACAGGGGGGAGGGCTGAGGGCGGGCGCTGAGGTCGCTGGAGACTGGCCTGGGGGTGCAGCTGAGCAGGGGGAGATGGGGCAGGGGCGAGGGAGTAGCCGGGCTGTGCTGGCCATGGGTGGGAGGTGCAGCTCCAAGGCCAGCCCCAGTGAGCACCAGGAATGTGCAGGGAGGGAGGGAGGGAGGCTTCCGGGATGTCACTCTCCTTAACGACGTGCAGCATCGCTGCCCAGACCAGCTCACAGAGGGCGCTGAGGTCAGGGGGCCAGGGGTGTGTCTGCTGAGAGTCAGGGAGAGAGACAGAGACAGAGACAGAGAGACAGAGACAGACAGACAGAGACATAGAGACAGACAGAGACACCAGAGACAGATGGAGAAAGAGAGACAGAGACACAGAGAGAGACAAAGACACACAGAGACAGAGACAGAGAGAGGCAGAGACACACACAGAGACAGAGCGAGACAGAGGGAGACACACACAGACACACAGAGACAGAGAGAGACAGAGAGAGACACAGAGACACAGATAGAGACACACACAGAGACAGAGACACACAGAGACAAAAAAAGAGATGGAGACAGACACACAGAGACAGAGAAACAGAGACACACAGAGAGACATGAAGACAGAGACAGAGACACACACAGAGACAGAGAGCGAGGTTGCTGGGCCTGAGAACCGAGCCGTCTGACCCATCTGCAGGGCTGGTCACTGGGGGTGGGTCTGGGCCCCTGAGCACTGTTGGGGAGGCCTCCTCTCAGACGGGCCGGGAGACAGAGAGGGGGTGGGGCGAAAAAGGTGCAGACCATCTGGCTTCATCCTGGCCCCGCCGGGAGTGCTCCTTGAGCACAGAGTCACGAGCAAGCCCTGAGCACTGCCAAGGAGACCTCCCCTCAAAATTAAAAGGGTTTTGTTGTTCACACTCAGAATAGGGCTATGGGATGGCGGGTGTGGGAGGGCAGGGAGGGGGCTGGGCGCCAGCAGGGCTCTGTGCTCTCCTGACCACACCCTGCAGAAGCAAGCGCAGGAGGCAGGGGTGAGTGTGCCTTCTGCAAAGGGGACAGGTGCGGGGGGCAGGCTGTGCTCCGGTCCCGCTTGGGGGCTGGCCCCTGAAGCCATTCCCCGGCCCGGAGTCCCTGGTGGAGGCGGATGGGCTGGCCTGGCCTGTCCGCCTTCCCTGGCCTGCAGGCTCCGGCCAAACTCCGGGCCACAGGGACGGGGTGAATTCAGGAGGGGCTGCAGAGGGGAGGGGGCAGCGTTGGGCGGCTGGGCCACGATCTGGGCTGTGCGTTGGTTTTGCAGGGCAGGGGGTGCCACGCAGCTGGCCGGCTCTGGGGCCCGCCCCCTTCCCGAACCTCGGGTTCCGCCTCCACCCTCTCCCCAGCAGGAGGGGTCCCCCATGCAGCTGGAGGGGACCCCTAGGCCACCCCGGAAGTGACCCGTCTGTCCTCCGAAGCAGCCTGGGGAGAAATGCTGTCCTTGAACTCGGCCCATGTCCCCCCCCCTCCTCAGGGGGGTGGCCAGCCCCCAGGAGACGCCCTCGGCCACGAAGCATGGTCCCAACTTGACACGCAGGCGACTGCCAGCCTCTCCCTCTGTCCCCGGCCAAAGCTGCGGGCCCCAGAGGAGCCGGCCTGGCAGTTCCCAGAGATCTCTCCCAGTGGGTGATGTCAGCACCGCCAGGGACATGGGGTCCCTCCAAGCGGACATGTGGCAGGGACAGTGACTACGGGGGGCGGGGGGCTAACCTAGCGAGGCCAGGTCCTCAGGGCCATCCTGTCCCCATGGCGACAAAAGCAAGTGGCAGAACCAGGCAGCGCACCGGCACCTCTTGGCTCCCACTCAGGACCCCAAAGAGCACCCTGGGGAGGGGCTCCACCGAGGACCAGCAGAGGGGCCGGAGAGAGAACAGGGGATGAGGCACTCGCACGCGGCTGACCTGGACTTGACCCGTGGCACTGCAAAGGGTCCCCGAGCCCCACCAGCAGTGATGCCTGAGCTCAAAGGCAGAAGTGAGCCCTGCGTGCTGTGGGGGCCCACTCCCCCCAAACAAAATAAATGAATAACTACCCAGGAGCCCTCCCACTGCACCTAAGGGTCCTCGGGGGGGGGGGACAGAAAGTCACACCAGTGCACACACGGGTGTGTATGGGTGTGAGTGTGTGTGTATGAGTGTATGTGTGTAGGAGTGCGCAAATATGTGAGTCTGTCTATGAGTGTGTCAGTGTGTGTGTATGGGCATGGGTGTGTGTGTGAGTGTATGTATATGTATGTGTGCATGTGTGAGTTGCATGTGTCTGAGTGTGTATGTAAGTGTGTGTGAGTGTGTACGTATGTATGTTTGTAAGTGTGTGTGCAAGAGAGTGTTTATGTATGTGAGTGTGTGTATGTGTGTTAGCATGTGAGTGCATATGAGTATGTGTGTAAGTGTATATGTGTGAGTGTGTGCAAGAGTGTGTTTATGTATGTAAGTGTGTGAGTGTGTATGTGTGTGAGAGTATATGTGTGTGAGTTTTAGCATGTGCATGAGTGCGTGCGAGAGTGTGTTTATGTGTGTGTATGTGTGTGTGAATGTGTGTGTATGTGTGTGAGTATATGTGTGAGTGTGTGAATGTGTGTGAGTTACGTGTGTATGTGCATGTATGTGTGAGTGTATGTTTGTGACTGTGTGTTTGTGTGTATATGTGTGTGAGTGTGTGTGTTTGTGTGCGTATGAGTGTATACAGAAGCTCCCCCTTCCATAGACCTTAGTCAGAACTGTCCTGTTGTTTTCTGCCCTAACCGTCCACCCCAGAGGGTACTTGAGAAAATGTTTTAGCTCTAAAAGGAGTGTGATGTCAGGCTCTAGGGAACGCCAGCAGTCTTTGGCAAGGAACGGGGCACACACATGGGACCCAGCGTAACCTCTCCCGGGAATCGGGTCCCTCACTCCACCCTGCCCCGTCCTGCCTGCGACCTGACGTCACTTGGCCCCGCCCCTGCCTGGGCAATGACGTCACGGCACCCGGCCCCGGCCCCGCCCACCCCCCCGTTGCCCACGCACCTGGTGAAGCGGACCTCGCAGATGTTGCACATGTATGGCTTCTCCCCGGTGTGGGTCCTCATGTGCCGCGGCAGCTTTCCCGCCCCCATGATGACCTTGTGGCAGATGGGGCACTGCTGCGAGGCCTTGGGCTTCAGCTTGCGCTCCTCCACCAGCGGCCAGGGCGGGAAGAGGCCGCCCAGGTGGGTGGCACTCAGGAAGTTGAGATAGGCACCGTAGTCGTTCTCTGCCTTGATGGGGCCCAGCGGCCCCCCGGGCAGCTCGGGGAACATGTCCTTGAAGAAGTCGTTGGGGAACGGCGGCGGGGGGGCCGGGGGCAGCTCCTCCTTCTCCTCCTCCTTGATCTTACGGTTCTTGATGACCAGGTCGAGGGGCCCAGTGTCCACGGGCTGCTCGGGCAGCTGGGCAAAGGCACCGAAGTCCCCCGGCCAGAGGTGCGGGAAGAAGTCGGGGGCAAACGGAGATAAGGAGGGTCTCCTGTCCGGGAGGTTGGCCTTGGGGTACAGGTTCTCCCGCAGCAGGGACTCGATGGAGAAGTCCCGGATCACGCCCAGGGGCCCGGGGCTGCCCGCGGGGAAGGAGTCGGGGAAGTCCCGGGGAGGGTCCGCGTAGGGCTTGTCGGTGAGGTGGTCCGTCCTGGAAGGGCTCGGGTGGCAGTTGAGATCCTGGGCGTCAGGTAAGTTTTCCTGATCGGCAAAATCCTCCGCGTCCTCCTCCTCCTCGTCGTCGTCCTCCTCCTCTTCTTCCTCCTCCTCCTCCTCCTCGTCCTCCTCGTCCTCCTCCTCGTCATCATCGTCGTCCTCCTTGTCGTCCTCCTCGGGCCCGTCCCCGCCGGGCTCCATGATCTCCAGGCACACGTTGACGATGCAGGGGATCTCCAGCAGGCGGGCGGCGTTGAGGATGTGCTTGACGTTGGCGGCCGTGATGGTGAGCGTGGAGGTGTAGGCGAACTCCAGGATGGCGGCCAGCGCCTCGGGCTGCACGAAGTCGATCTCGTAGACGTAGGGCTGGCTGCCCAGGGTGCCGGCCGTGAAGAGCTTCTTGAAGTACTTGCTGCAGGCGGCCAGCACGGAGCGGTGCGTGCGGTACTCCTGCTCCCGCACCACCAGCACCACGTCGCACAGCAGCCCGTCGTGCCGCTGCTCGTTCAAGCTGCACAGCACCTCGCTGCTGTGGTTGGGGAAGGGGATGCCGATGAGCTCGTCGATGCCATTGGCCATGTTCTCAGCCAGAGCCCTGCGGAGACACACACACACACACACACACACACACACACACACACACACACGCGCGCGCGCGCGCGCGCACACACACACACCACAAGGAGGGTTAGCGCAAATGGCGCCCGCCCCGGCACAGGGGGGCTTGCAACGTTCTTCTAAGAAGCCAAACTCTCCGCCCCCTCTGCTCCCCTGCACCCCGAACAGTCGAGAGCCCGGCTCACGGATGGCGGGAGGGACATGGTGGAGTTCCTCCTGCCCTAAGGTCCCAAGACCCAGGAACTGGGGTGTCTCCTGCGGAGTGAAGGCACGGAGTTGGGGTTTAATCTCTGTGAACTTGGGGACCACGCACCCGGAGACTCATAGCAAACTTGGCGGCTCGTGGGGTGCCACGGGAACGGCGGCCGTGCTGGCTGTGCTCGGGTCTGGGCCAGGACCCAAGTGTGTGTGTGTTGGGGGGGGGTGCTCTCTGGGGGCGCAGGGTGGAGGCTGGGAAAATGCTTTGGTGCATTTCCCAAATTCCCCGTTAGCTGTCACAGACCGATATTTTTGCACTGGCTCCCACTACAGGCTGCGTTGTGTCTGTCTGTCCCTGTCCAACTGGCACACGGCAGTTCTGACCCCTGGGGTTTCGGGCATGGCTGTCTTCACGGAACGAGAGAGCACGTGGAAGCACTTGAGGAAGTTACGGGGGTGCTGGGTGCTGGGGGGCGGGGGAGGGCTGCCAGGCTGACATCTGTCTTTCGGAGAGTAGGATACAGATCTGCCAAGGGACGTTCCTGGGAGGGAGACCCCAGGAGAATCCAAGCCTGGGGCTTGTCCCGGGCTCTAGCCCTGTCGTGAGACACTAGGGGTCCGTGGAACGAGGCCGCAGTGAGCTACTGGTGTTACACAGGAAATGGACATCGGCACCATTGGGGGGGGGAGCGGGACCCCCCAACACAGGGGGAACTGTGCAAAACAGCTCTGGGAGACCATCCGGGGGTTTCCTAAAACGCTGAGTAAAAGGGCCAGAGGGATCGTCCCCAGGTAAGGCACTGGCTCTGCACAGTTCCACCCCCAGTACCACATACGGTCCCCGGAGCTGCACCAGGAGTGAGCCCTGAGCACAAAGCTGTGAGTAACCACTGGTGTCGCCCCCAAACCAAGTGACAGGGAAACGCTTGATCCCCTCTCCGCCTTCGCTCCCAGCTCTGTCACCCGGCTCCGGCAGTGAGCACGTCGTGGGGGGAGCAGGGCGCACTCCTGGAAGTGTCCCTGGAGTGAGGCTTGGGTGGTCAGCAGGCCTGGGCACGGGTGGACGGGGGGGACACGGCCTGCGCTCAGAGGGCAGATGTGTTCTCGGACTGCCGGACCAGCTCTGCTCCGGGGGTCCTGCTGAGCTTGGTTCTGCTCGACTGACAAACCATGTCACTGTGCTCTGGGGGGGCTTGGATGAGCCCCCCTCAATGGCCGGAGAGCCTGTGAGGGATGAGCAGATGGATGCCAGCCCCCTACTCAGCCACAGGCAGAGAGAGCTCCGGAGCTCAGAGGAGAACCTTCTGGAAGCTCTTCTCTTTTCCTGTTCTCCAGAGCCGAGTCCCATGGGCATGTGGAGGGCTGGGAACTCAGGGTGAACAGAGGGGACTCAAGGCCGGGCAGCTCCTCTAGGGGGTGGGCAGCCCCGAGAGAGCCCAGCCGGGGCAACGGGTGCTGATGGGGGTGTAGTGAGGGAGGGGCTGGGGGCTCGGGTCACCATGTCCTCAGCCCCCACCTCCCTGCTCCTGATGTTCTGAGCCCACGGGGCAGGCTCTGAGCTCTGTGTTGTGCCAACCTGGGCTGGCACCCGCCCTCTGCAGGCCGAGTCCTGCCCTAACCGTGGCCTCAGGACCACCATCTGTCGTTGGTGCTCACAACCAGGGGGGTTGAGGCCTTTATCCCCCCAGCCCCCATTTTATAGATGGAATAAGTGAGGCACCAAGGGCTGCTTCACACGCAGAGTGAGCAGGGACACCGAGATCTGAGTCTGCTGTCCATCTGCCGCCTGTCACCTTCTTAACCAGGGTCCATTCGAACATAACCAAGAGGGCCCGAGCGATAGCACAGCGGGTAGGGTGTCTGCCTTGCATGCTGCGGCCCACCCAGGCTCAATCCCCGGCATCCCACAGGGTCCCCCCAAGCACCGCCAGGAGTGATTCCTGAGTGCAGAGCCAGGAATAACCCCTGAGCATCGCTGGGTGTAACCCCAAAAATAAATAGAAAAAAAACAAACAACATTCAAATGTAACCAAGACTGACCAGTGCCCGGAGGGAGTTTGTAAGTCTGTATCTCATGGTGATTCATTAAAAATTATGGGGGCTGGAGTGATAGCACAGCGGGTAGGGCGTTTGCCTTGCACGCGGTAGACCCGGGTTCGATTCCCAGCATCCCATATGGTCCCCTGAGCACTGCCAGGGGTAATTCCTGAGTGCAGAGCCAGGAATAACCCCTGTGCATCGCTGGGTGTGACCCAAAAAGAAAATAAAATTATGGAAAAAGGAAAAACAAAAAAGAATGACCGGTGCCTCTGCTAATGCTCAGAGGGCGGCCTTCAGCAGTGCCCGGGCTCCCTAGGGAAGGAGGGTGGGGAGGGATGGGGCTGCATGGAAGGTGGGCCGGCTACCCCAGGAGGGACAGGCCAGGCAGGTGCAGGCCCCCAGCCAGCCTGCAGGAACTGGAGGCTTCAGACCCATGGGGCCCCAGACGTCTGTCTCGGGCTGTCCCGGACGGTGAGCCACTAGCAGGAGGCCGTCCTTCAATGCTCGGCAGAGTCTGACACTTGGCAGGTGGAGGTCACACTGGGGGGCGTTCACCAGCGTGGCCGGCTCCGTCAGACAGCATGGCAACAGCCACACTGCCCAGAACTCCCAGAGCCGGATCATGAGTCCTTTGTGTGTGTGTGTAGAGGTGTGGGGTGGGGGATGGGGGGGTGGTCTGGACCACATCCTACACGGCTCAGGGGTCAGTCCTGGTAGGTGCTCGGGGGACCTTACACAGTGACGGGGATCACACTGGGGTTCGGTATGTGCAAGGAAAAGAACTTAGCCCCCGGACGCTCCCTTCCCTTCAGAGTTGAGGCTGCTAGATTTCAGAGTTTATGAAGAGACACAGTAGATCATCCTATCACGGGCCGGGCTCTGCCCATTTCCTAGTGTAGAGAGTCACGGTATTTGTCACGACAGTTTTCAGGTAGTGAAACTTCATTCTGACAAGGTCAGTATTGCTGGACACAAGTGGACACACTGAGGAAATGACACCTTGTTCTAGTTCCCTCAAGCTCCCCTGTGGAAAGCATCACTCGGCCCTTCAGAGGGAGCTTCTTGTTGGGAAAGATGTTGAGTGAAATAAAACCAGACTGCTGAAACTGGGTCAGCACAAACCAGGAGATTCGTTCGTTCTTAGCAATCCAGTTTTCTTTGCTTGTTGGCCCCGTTTGGCAATGCCCAGGGGCCACTCCTGGCTTAGTACCTTCCCTGTGCCTTTATAGCACCACTTCTTTCCTTTGAATTTTTTTAGTTGTGTGGTCTCACCTAGCTATGCTCAGGAGTCACTGCTAGCTCTACACTCAGGAATTACTCCTGGCGGTGCTCGGGGTACCAGATGGGATGCCGGAAATCGAACACAGGAGGTCTGGCGCCTGCAAGGCAAGCACGCTTCCCCGCTGAACTACCTCTCCAGCTGCAGCACTACTTCATTCATCTTTCTTCTGATAGACGGCAAAGAACAGTGATTGGCAATAGTCAAACTGTGCTTGAAATGACCGGGAATGGAGAATGGAGTGTGTGCACACTAGCTTCATAAGAATGTTTCTTAGGACTACTTTTCTGGCTGAAAATTGTCATTGATCTGGTCTTTGAGCGTTAATGCTTGGCTCATTAGGTCACTGCCTAAATCAGTTCTTGTCCCTATAATATCTTCTGTTGCATATACTGGTGTGTCACTGCATAGAGGGAAAAGATTGGAGATAGTCTGTATTTTATATGTAGGTTATATTCTGTTGGGGTGTTTTTATTGTGCTGTTTTGGACATAACAAAGAATTCCGGACAAAAAAAACACACTCCTGGTGGCGCCCTCAGCTTGGTGCTCAGGGTGCTGGGATGCACGGGGCTTTCTGCACACAGAGCCCGAGCCCGCCCTCTGCGTCTCTCCCCACCTGCCAAGTCTCCCTGCGAAGAGTTTATAGCTTTGAAGACAAAATGGCTATAAAACGCCTTTCATGGGCAATTCTGTAAGCTCCCCCGGCCCCGTTAAACAGAGGACAGGAGCACGTTGGGAATGACTGGGTCCCGGCACAGGGGGATGGAGAATGGCCGCCCGCAAATTGCCCTGCCCCAGTGCTCCCGGGGATAAGTGCATCAGCTTCCTCCCCGTGTAACTTCTGGGGATCCCTGCTCTGCTCTGTGCCCGCCTTCTCCCCTCGTCATCAGGTGGGCCTGGTGGCATGGGATGAGGGGTTGCTGGGGGCCTTTCTCCCTTCAGAGACCTGGAGTCCTTCCTGGAGGAGGGGGTACAGCCTCAGGGAGCTGGGAGCAGTTTTTCCAGGCAGGAGTTTGGGGGTAGGGAGTGGGGAGCTGGGGGGGAGATGCTAACAGTTTTGTTGTCTCACTGGAAAGTAGTGCTCTCCCCCTGAACTCTGGAAGTTTCCCTGGTGTCCCTAAGGCTCCTAGGCCTGAGAGGGCCTGTCAATGGTCCCTCGTGTCCGAAGGGGAGGTCATGCCCCAGCCCCATCTTCCTGCCCGGGCCCCTGTCCCCTCCCTCTCACTTGGCATTCTGTCTTCAAGAAAAACACACTCAAGAAAGAGATCATACATGCACTTACATGTGCTCACACATGCGCACACACATGAACACATGCGCACACATGAACACATGCACACACACATGAACACATGCATAATTGTGTGACACATCCAAGCACACAAATGTGCATACACACATGTACACACAATTTTGTACACACGTACATGTACATGCATACACATACACACATGCATACACATGCACATACACATACATGCACTTTGGAAACAGAATACTCAGTGGTGAGGGAAGACCATACAAGACACGAGCTTCTGGCCGGCAGGTGAGAGGGAAACAGGAAGGATGGAAGTGCACAAGGACCGGGGGAGGAGGTCAGAGGCAGAGAGCAGGGAGGGAGACCTTGGCAAGCGTGGGTACCACTGCAGAGGGCACCAGGCTTGTTGCAGCCTCCCCTGGCCCTGCCCTCCCAGGAAGGTTGTGGCACCTAAAGCATGTCTGGAGCAGAAGATTCTAGAGTGTAAGGTTTGCCCAACTCGCCTGTTTACAGCACGTCTCATTTCCGAGCCTTGGTGTATTCAGCTGTCAAATGGGAACATCCAGGTATACCACGTGCCCCCTTGTCCCCCTCTCCCTGCTAGGTGGTGGCCCTGCTTGCCCGAGCCGAAGCGGGGGTAGCAGGGAGGGGGTATTGTAGGAGAGAAGAGTCTGGGTGATTGAAGGGCAGGGGGAGGTTGGACTTCCGGTATCGATTTCTCAAGAATGACTTTTTGTTCGTATCTGCATCCTGTTCTAATAACCCAATCAATCAAGCCAGTGGCCGGCATTTATAATAATAATCGATACTAACCGCCCTAGAGCGGGTGCCTGGAGCATGCCGGTCATTATTGCTGGTGGAGTTCACGGGGTCGGGCGAGCGGCAGAGGCTGGGAGGCAGCCTCGGGCATCCTGGGAGCTAGTTCTTAGGGAAGGGTGTGGGCAGGCAGGGCAGGGGAGAAGGCAACGGGAAGCAGGGGAGAAGGCAACTGGGGGCGGGGGGGCAGGGGCGGGGAGTCTGGTCCAGCGCCCAGCCAGCTGGGCAATCTCTGCCAAGAGCGCCCCACCCTACCCGCCCATCCTTGGCAGTTTCCCCAAGCCGGGGCGCCCCACCCCTCGGCCCTGCAATGCCCTGGGGCTGCCCCGGAGGTTGGGGCTAGACATGTGGGCTGGGGAGAGGGACAGAACCACTTCTTCCTGCAGCCTGAGCCCCACCCAGCTGCCGAGCACCCCAGGCAGAGCACCCACGGCCGGGCTGTCTGGGTGAAGCGGTTCCGTCGGCTCGGCCCCCTGCATGGACATGCCCAGAGCCCACAGTCCCTGGCATGTCCTGGCCCCAAGCTTAGGGCTGGCTGGGGCCAGATGTCCCCTGGCAGGTGGGAGCAGACGCCCCTCCCCACGCAGCTGGGCGCCTCCTTCCTCTTCCTCTCCAGGCCCAGCGCCGCGTCCCGGCCAGGAAGTAGGGGCAGGATCCGGGCCAGCAGCACTCCTGGGTTCTCACGGGCCACCTGTCCCTGCCTCTGGGGCCAGGGATCCCTGCCAATCCCGAACCCCAACACCCAGTTCCAGTTTTGCTGTTATTAGCCCAGGCTCAGAGAATCCAGATCTGATTTTTTTTTTTGGGGGGGGGAGGCTGGGGGGGACACTCGGTGGTACTCAGGGCTGACTCCTGGCTCGGTGCTCAGGGGTCACTTGTGGTGGGGCTTGGGGGGGCCATATGTGGTGGATATTCCAGGCTTTCCTAGTTGTGCTGCTCCTCCCGGGTCCCCGGGTACAGACCTGACGGAAGCCCCTTGCCTCTGAGAGGGGACGAACCTCAGGCTCGGGGATGCCCGCTCTGCCACAGAGCCTACGAGACGAGACGGGGACCCAGGCTTCCTCGACCTGGAGCCCTGAGCCCCCACCTAAACAGGCAGTCCCCGCCGGGCCCCCTCACCGTTCTCTCCTCTCCCGCCCCTCTGGGCTGCGGCTCTCCGCACAAGGGCTCAGAGCACCCCTGGGGCTTTGCAGCAGGAGCCGAGGCCAGGGGCCACTCCTCTGCCCTGAAATTCCTGAAACTCTGCCCGAGGGGAGGAGGGGAAGCAGCCCACCCCGAGTTCGGACCACGCGGTGCCGCGGGTCGGGCCCCGCTCCCCCACCAGAGCCCCTGCTCCACCCTTGGGCCCCTCTCCCAGGCCCTCCCCTGAAATTCTTCAGGGATGAACGGTGCTAAGGAAGGAATTGCGGCACCCCAGAGGAGGGCGAGGAAAGGCGGGGTGGCAGGGCGGGTGCGGGCTGCTCTGGGGGCTCGGGGGAGGAGGGAACATGGGGCATGTGGGGGTCAGAGCTCTTGACCCAACGCGGGAGTGTCCTGGTGTCCCCCTTCCTTCCCGCCATCCCTCTTCACTGCCTTTTCCTTCTCCCCCTCTTCCTTGGGGCAGAGGTAAGGTGCCTGCAGGCGTCTGGGCGAGTCCCAGGTGTGCGTGTGTGTGGGGGGGGGTACCAGCTTCCACCCTCTGTCCCCGAGCCATGGCTCAAGACTGACTTTATTTATTTGGGGGGTGTTTGGGCCACACCCAGCAATGCGTGAAGATTCCTTCTGGCTCTGTACTCAGGGATCACACCTGCTGGTGCTTGAGCGCGTGGGGTTCGAACCCAGGTCAGCCACGTGCAAAACAAACACACTCCCCGCTGCTCTACTACTGCCGAGGCCCTCAAGACTGACCCTTCCGAGCAGCTTCAGCCCTCCTATGACAACAGGCCGCGGTTACACCTAATTTACAGACGGAAACGGCAGGGTCATGGTCACAAGGCAGTGTGAGAGCGCCTCTGCCCCCTACGACTGCAGATTTCCCCTGCGCTGCTTATACACACACACACAAGAACACTGACACACTCACACACACTCACACACTCATTCACGCACACTCACATTCACGCACACACACATTCACGCACACACAGAAAAACACTCACACACTCACATTCATGCACACACACATTCACACACACACTCACACATACACTCACATTCACGCACACACAGAAAAACACTCACATTCATGCACACGCTCACACACACTCACATTCACACACACTCACACACTCACATTCACACACACTCACACACTCACATTCACGCACACACACAAAAACACACTCACACAAGCTCACACACACTCACACTCACATTCACGCACACACACATACACACAAACACACACATGCAGAGGGGGAGAGTCAGACAGACAGAGAGACAGAGAGAGTTAGTTCTCTCGGGCAGGGCTCACTGCGCAAGCTGGTGGGGCGGCCCACAATACACTGGTGCCCCCGAGCTGCTGTGTTTTACCCATCCCTATTTACTAGGGGCCGGGGGGCAGGGAAGAAAGACTTCTTTTCTTAAAAAAAAAAAAAAAACCCACATACCTCTTTATGTTCAAAATAAAGGATTTACTACTTGTGTTTATTACAAGCGATTCCGGTGCCAGAAAGCTCCTTGGGAGGCTTATTAAACCTTGTTAAACCACTGAAAATTTAGATCATAAAATAAATCACTCGCCTCCCATAAACAGCGCCGGGGCTCCTGTTCCCAGGTCTCCGAGCGCCGGGCGGCTGACAGGCAGGGGTGCGGCCAGCGGGCGGGCTCCCTGCGGCCATCCAGCCACCCCTGGGCTGGGGGCACTGCACAGAGCTGCTATTCTCTCTCTGGCGCCCACACCCCGTGGTGCTCAGGGGCTAATCCTGGCTCTGTGCTCAGGAGCCACCCCCGGCGGTGCTGCAGTGGCCAACGGGGGATCTGAACCCCACCGAGGCAAGGGACTTAACTGCAGTACTGCACCCCCCACCCGGCAGCTCTTAAAGAGCATGTCTGCCCCCAGGGGCCGGCTCCTGGTGCCGAATGGGAGCGGTCTGGACTTTGCTGGGTACTGGGGGCGTGCACGGTCAGCCAGGTTGAGGAGTCCGCTACCTGTGTGCTTCCCGAGGTAGCTTAGTGTCTTCCTAGAAGACACCAGGGCACAGCGCAGCTGGCCAGCCGCAGAGCACACTCTGTCCAGCAGGACCCCTGACCACAGGGTCCAGGCAGTGCAGGGAGAGGGAAGCACCCAGGGGAGGGGGCCGGGGCTGCTGAGGAAGCTCGGGCCGGACAGGGTAAGACACTGTCCATCGCTTGCTCTGTCTGCAGCTGAGCTACCGGTGGTCGCTCCCGGGGGTTGCTCTGGGTGGAGGTGGGCATGCAACCAGGTTGGCTGCATGCAAGGCCAGCGCCCTGGGCCCTGTGTGTGGTCTCTGTCCAGCCCCACCCCCACCCAGGACCTTCCGGGGGCTGTGAATCCCAATGCCCGCAGCACACCCCCCCGCCCCCGCAGGTGAACCAGCCCAGGGAACTGGCCCGGAGAGTTCCGTTCTGGTGCCTGGGATCGGGGTCGAGACAGCGTCAGCCTTGGGTCTGCCCCGCCCTGGCCAGGTGTCTCAGGGCCGCTGCCAGGTCACACGGAGAAGTGACGGGACAACAAACGAGGGCCTGTCGGAGGCCGAGTGTTCCCCGGACTCAGGGTGCGGCTCGCATCTGACCACAGGCTGCGCCAGCTGCTGCCGAGAGGGCGGGCCTGGGTTGACTCCCCTCCCCTCCCCCACCCCCCTCCCCCCACACACCCCCCACCAGGCCCCTTGGCCAAGGGCGGAGGCGGCTGTGGAAGTGGGCGGTGGCCAGGAAGGTTCTGGAAGTGGCTCCTCCAATAGGGCACACATTCAAAACAAACGCCCCCGCGTGAGACAGCACCTGGGCAAGTCTCGGGGGCACAGGAAGGCCCCGATGAACAGTCTCGGGACTGTTGGGGCGGGGGCCACCTCCCAGGCTTCCTCCCTCGGGATCACGCTGGGCCGTGCGAAGTCCCGGGGGCTGATGGTGGCTTTAGATCCTACACGTGGACTCAAGAGAACCTGCTCCCAAACCCCCAGATCTAGCTGCTGGCCCCAACACGGGGAAACAGACCGACGCGAGCCCTGGGCCCCTGCCTCAAAGCCAGACGCGTGGACCCAATTTCCCAGGGGCCTCGGGGCCGCCGGGATGGAGTTCTCGGTCCCAAGAACTCACGAAAGAGCCGAGGGGGGCAGACACGTGTTTCAGGGGGGCCGTGGGGGACCGGGGAGGACAGTCACCAAGGAAAGGATGTTGGAATCGAGCCCCCAGGCTCCCAGCCGCTGTGTTTGGCGGTGGACGGGACACCCCTGCGGAAGGAACCACCCAGGGAAGGTAACAGGCGCCGGAGCCCGAGCTGGCCGGGCCTGCCCGCCTGCCTGCTCCGGGGAAGCAGTGAAGTGCCGGGGCCAGAGGGGACGCGTGGGACTCAGGCCAGTCCCAGGGGCGCCCGCAGCCAGGTAGGTACCCACTGCACTGTGACTTGGAAGAGGGGTGGGCAGGGAGGCACGGAGCTGAGGGGCCGCAGGAACATTTGGACTGCTGAAGAGACCCAGGCAAAGGAAGGTTCTAGAAGGAAGGTAGTCTGCTAATGCTGCATTGGAGGGCTTGGGGCCTGTGTCAGCCCCAGGCAGCCCTGGGCGGGTGGGCGGGAAGGGTGGAGGGAGACGGGGTGTGTGTGTGTGTGTGTGTGTGTGTGTGTGTGTGTGTGTGTGTGTGTGTGTGTGTGTGTGTGTGTGTGTGTGTGTGTGTGTGTGTGTGTGTGTGTGTGTGTGTGTGTGTGTGTGTGTGTGTGTGTGTGTGTGTGTGTGTGTGTGTGTGTGTGTGTGTGTGTGTGTGTGTGTGTGTGTGCCGCGCGGCGCATGCGCGCTGACCCAGGAAGCCAGAGTTACTCAGATCTCTGGGATGGAGTGGGAGTGGGCAGAGGGCGGGCGGGGCAGCTCACGGCAGGGCCTCCCAGGTGTCTTGTTTATGCTGGGACACTCCCGGCCCAGCACAGAGGTGCCCCCCGCCCCCACCCCATCCTCACCCCGCCTGCGTTTTCCAAAGGAAGTGAAACCTCAGATTTGCCCTCGAACTTACACTTTTCTCCTAAGCTGACGCCAGCCACCACGAGAACCACCTGGCTCTTGGCGGGACAGAACAAACTGGAAGCTTGCAATTTCCCGGCTTAATTGCACAGTAGCATATTATATTATTATATAGGAGTTTTATTGCCCCGAGAAAGCCCAAGCATTTCCTTGCCTATTTATACTCGAGCCCCAGGCTCTGCTCTGTTATCATTCCCCTTTCGCCCCTGGCAGAAGCCTTGGGCCTCGGGTTCCAGGAGCCTCTGCCAAAGAAGGCGCAGTTGGGAAGCAAGTGGTAGCTCATTTGTCCAAAGTGCTTTTTTTCCCTCGTGGAGACAGCACTTGACGAAGGGCACTGCTCACTCACTTGGGCTTGATCAGGGTTTCGGGCTGGGTGGGGTTCGAACCCTCACCTCTTAGACTCCCACTTCTGATTTGAAGGGACTACCAGTAAAATGAGCCCCCCCACACTCACAAAGTATCAGAGAGGCATAAAAACTGAGAAGGAGTTTGGTACAGATTGGGTCTGACCCAGACGGCATGGGTGGGCAGGAGACTGGTACCGTCTTTTGAACGGTACTGGGAGCCCGGCTTCCTCTGTACATTTGGTGTCCCCCATCTCAGGGGACAGGCGTCTTCCTTCTCTCTGACATCTGGCGCCAGCTACAGGACTGGAATTTTTCACAGCCCCTAGGTCGGGGGTTTCATCTCTCAGCCCCTCATTGGCAAAGACACACCACCTCACCTCTCCATGCCCACCTCTCATCAATCCGCTTGTGCCAAGAGCTTTGGCCTCAAGACTACCATGGGTTAACAAGACCCCTCATTCCCTCCCTCTGCACAGCCCGAAGAAGCCTCGTCGCTGGTACCTCCCATAGGCTGGGTGGGCTCCTGGCACCTGGAAAAGTCAGTTCTCTCTTTGAACCCTCAATATCAAAAATGTTCCACAAGAAATGCACAAGAGATACAAGGTTAAAAAGTTAGCCAAGAAAATAAATCCTTATTTGCAGATGATACGATTGGCAGCTTTCCTACGCAAACAACAGGCCAGTTGAAAAATATTTTAGAGGAATTCATTGACTTGGCAGCAGAAATAGACATAACTCCTAGGAGTAAGCGCACACAAAATGGGCAAGACCCTAACGAAGAAAGTTTTAAAACAGGATCGAAGCACTTTTTGAAAAAGTCCGAAGGGGAAAGGTATGCCCCGGGCTCGGATAGCAGTACACAGTATTGTAAAGATGCCAACGCCCCTTAAATCATCCTATAAATGCAACATAATCCCAATAAAAGCACCAACAGAATTTCTACTGAAACCTGATAAGCTGACTCTAAAGTTCTTGGAGGAAAGTAAGTCCTTTAAGTAAGTAAGAACGGCCAAAAGAGGTTGGGAGCTAACGAGTAATGGGAATAGGGAGAACTAGTACTACCAGGTATGAAAACACATCGAAAGCCATCAAAACAAAATCTTTGGTACTGGATTGCAGACTCAGAGACAGTTCAATAGGAGGTTGCGTACAGCCCACAGACAAACTTATAGATTCATATACACACATAGGAAGTTAGCAAAAAGAAAATAAAGGTAGAACCTCGATTTTTATATTAAGGCACATTTTTCAATAAGTGGGGTTGAAATAACTGGGACTGAAATAAATAGAAGATGGAAATGTGATGTGAGATTTATAACTCGCTTATACTAGTTATATAGTAGGACTGGAGTGCTAGCACAGCGGGTAGGGCATTTGCCTTGCACACGGCCGACCCGGGTTTGATTCCTCTGTCCCTCTCAGAGAGCCTGGCAAGCTACTGAGAGTATCCCACCCACACAGCAGAGCCTGGCAAGCTACCCGTGGCGTATTCAATATGCCAAAAACAGTAACAACAAATCTTACAATGGAGACGTTACTGGTGCCCGCTCGAGCAAATCGATGAATAACGGGATGACAGTGCTACAGTGCTATATTAGTAGAAAATTGTAGACATCCCGTTAATTGCGATCTATAAAACCACAAGACCCCCTGGTTCCCGGGAAGTCCCTTTCCTTACCGCAAATATCCTTGCCCAACTCCTTATCTTATGATGCCATGATTATAGTTCCTTATCTTATGACGTCCTTGCTGCACTTGATGTCATGTTGTAAATGTCTGTCTTGTGAGAGATAAAAAGTCACATGCCCACAGATGCTCTATATAAATCCTCTTGGAAGGAGGACGGTCCAGATTGGGACAGATAGCTTCAGGTGCCTTGCCTCACTTCTCACCCATTGGTGAATAGACCTCCTTGGTCTCCATGTGCTTGATTAAGCAAACTTTAGTTCCAACAGAAACAATCAAAATTTGGATCTCCTTCTCACACCTTATACCCAAATATGACAGGCACAGCAATGCATTACACATTTAAAAGAAAAGAGAACCACGTAAAAGAATATTGTAGAAATATTTTTATAGCCTTAAGGGAAAATTGTTTTCTAGTTTAGATTAAAAATCCAAAAATCTTAAGTACTAAAGACTTTGACTAAATAAAGACTAAAATTTGTGCACATTAAAAATTCTATAAAAAACCAAGATGCAAAGATGGAGGGAAATATATTTTCAAAACATATGAAGGGCTAATTTTTTTCCTATGTGGAGAACATATACTAGCTCAGGGGGGAAAAACCCAAACAAAGAAAACTGGTCCCCAATAAATCAAATATGAACAGGAAGGTCACAAAAAGTAAATACAAATAAAACTTATAAATGAGCCCAAAAAATTAACATCAGTATAAAATACACAAAAATACATTATTAAAAAAAACAAAGTTCAATCTCTCAAATGGAGAAAAAATTCTGATAATCCAATAATTTCAGAGATCAGTTTTTCTTAAGAGTTTCACAAGCACATCTACCAACTTACATATTAAGATAATTTCACAACATCAATTCTGTGGCTAACGGTTAGAAGTAAGTGGTGTTCATCAGTGATGACCTGGCTAGATCCACTGTGAAATATTATGCAGCCAGTAAAAGGAGGCATTCCTATGGCTGTGGATCCAGAGAGAGTCGCTTTAATGCAAGTTGTAGAGCACATGCTGGTTATCATGTTTGGAAAGAAATCAAGCTTATCTGTAGCTACATGGACTTTGGGAAGATCCACTAAAACTGGGTAGTGGACTTTCCCCTACTACGGGGTTGGAGGTTGGAGAGCTGTCAGTGGGGCATGGAGGGAATGTGGAAGAAGGGACAAAAGATAGGTGTGTTTTCGTGTGTGTGTGTGTGTGTGTGTGTGTATGTGTATGTGTGTGTCTTGATGATATTTGAATTTCAATGTTGCAGTGACAGGACTGCTAAAAATGTGGAACATATTTGGTTTCTCTCCCCCTTTTCACAAACTCTCCTGGCCAAGTACTTTACCCTTGATAGAACAATTATAGGTTTGCATGATTATACACACAAAAGCGGCTTTGACAAAATCAATATCCACTTAGGCTTCAAACAGGAACTCGAGAGGTGCTAATCATCTTCAACCTAACATAAAGCAACAATGCAAAAACATCACCGAGTATCAAAGTAATACTCAATGCCGCTAAAGTTTGGGGGACTTCTGTGACGAAGCAACAGCTGACAAACCCACGTTCCTCTGAGCCCTGACACGAGTGAGGACCTTCACCTTGGCCCTTGCCCACCTACTCTCTCGCGACTTCCCCTGGGTGTGACCTTCTGTCCCAGCTAAGCAGGAGCACGTGTATGGTCTGTCATTCTCCCATGATGTCCATCAGGCCTGGACAGGGCTGGGGGGAGGGGCAGGAAGGAGCGAGAGAGTTTGGGGGGGCAGGTGGGGTTCGGAAGAGAAAACCAGAGTCTGCAGGAGACAACCAGCCTCTGGGAACTCACACACAGGGCCTGCCCCTCGCCTTGGGCCCAGAGTGTCCACAGGTGAGTGTGCTGTGAGTCAGACCCTCACCCAGGGGTCTCTGGAGGGGCTGGGCGGGGAGCCCCCCGGAAAGGGCAGCTGCTTCCCACTCCCCGCACGCATGATTTAAGTCACTCGTGATTCGCCTGCTTGTTCCGCCCCCTCCCCCAAGGCCAGCCCAGCGGCCCCTGCTGCCCTCTGCTCCGTGCTCTGCCTGAACCCTGGCCGGCCGGCTGGAGCCCAGCAAAGGACCGACGGTTTTGGGAATCAGAGCAAACCACTGAGAAACTCACTCCTGCCCGCCCTCTGGTCTCCCCGCACCCACCGCCCAGGCTGCGCCCCTCAAGGCTGCAGGTGGGAAGGCGGGTCCCTTCCTCTGGCCTCCTCCTCCTCCCAGTCCTTTCCCAGGCCAGCAGGCTGACTTTTTTTCAAGACAAAGGAAGAAAGGAAGAAAGGAAGAAAGGAAGAAAGGAAGAAAGAAAGAAAGAAAGAAAGGAAGGAAGGAAGGAAGGAAGGAAGGAAGGAAGGAAGGAAGGAGAGAAAGAAAGAAAGGAAGAAAAGAAAGAAAGAAAGAAAGAAAGAAAGAAAGAAAGAAAGAAAGAAAGGAAGGAAGGAAGCAGGAAAGAAGGAGAGAAAGAGAAAGAAAGGAAGAAAGGAAGAAAGAAAGAAAGAAAGAAAGAAAGAAAGAAAGAAAGAAAGAAAGAAAGCAGGAAAGAAGGAGAGAAAGAGAGAAAGAAAGAAAGAAAGAAAGAAAGAAAGAAAGAAAGAAAGAAAGAAAGAAAGAAAGAAAGAAAGAAAAAGAAAGAAAAAGAAAGGAAGAAAGGAAGGAAGGAAAGAGGAAAGGAGAGAAAGAGAAAAGAGAGAAAGAAAGAAAGAAACAAAGAAAGAAAGAAAGAAAAAAGGAAGGAAGGAAGGAAGAGGAGAAAGAAAGAAAAAAGAAAAAGGTTGCGGGGAGGAGGAGAGCCCTTGGCACGATGGTGTCACCCAGGGGCCGCCCCGCCATCTCGGGGTAGGGGTGCGGGGCGACCAAAGATACAATTACATGGCAGCCCTCCTCTCCCACAAGACCCATTTACCCAGCGTGTAATAAAGCCCGGCACATCCACCCTCTGATTTGGGTCAGATGAGATGAATTTTTAGCTTCTCCGGGAAGTTTGTGCCAGCAGGGGAAGGAGGGTGGGGAGAGGAACAAACAAATAGGCTTTAGTTCCCGGGAGAGAGACAAAGTGGGGAGGGCGGGGGCAGGCACTGGCGGGGGGCACCCTTTGCGCCCCCCACCGCTCTGCTCCCGCGTCTCTCTCTCCTGCTCGGGCTGTGCCCGGCCCCCCTCAGCCCGCAGGCTGCCCCCACACCGCCCTGCCTCCTCACCCGCCTGCCTTCTGCTTCCCGTCTGTCCCCGACAGTGGGAAAGGGTGAAGCAGGGTGCCCAGCACCCCTGCACTGGCTTTGCTCACTCTGTCCTGAGTGCCAGAGTACAGCACTGCTCACCCCCCCACCCCCGCCCTTTACTGGGCCAACTCTGCATCACTCTCTAGGACTTAAGGGCCAAGGAGGTAGCTCAGTGGTTAGGGGTGCAATGCTTTGCATGTGCAAGGCCCTGAGTTGGATCCCCAGCACCATATGCTCTCCCCTGAAATAACTGACACCACTGGGCATAACCCTCTTGCCCCCGAGGCCTCTGGGCCTGAGCAGTGCTAAATTACCAGGCTCTAGCACAGAACTGTCTGGCACAGCTGACCTATTAGTGTTGGAGTGGCCGCTGGGGTTCCCCTGAGCACTGCTTGGGAACCTCCCTCAACACAAAGGCTTGGTTGGCTTGGGAAATCACCTCCTCCAGGAAGCCTTCCTGAACTAGATGCTTGTCTTTCACATGCCTATCTTGCCCCTGCTCGTACCACATTGACACGTCAATGGAAAAGGGACGCAAGGTGGCCAGTGTGAGGCCCTGGGGACGGGGGTCAGGGTGAGCGAGGGTGGACAGAACACAGTACATGTCAGAAAGTGCTGGGGATGTCCAGGACCCTCACCCCCACCCCACCCCCGTGGGTGCCAGGCAGGGAAAGCGGCACAGACTCACACGACCCGAGTACTCAAGGGACGCGCAGCGCCGGACCGGGCCAACTGGACCAGGAGACAGGGACGCGGCTCTGTGAGCTGCACCTGGCCGGGGCAGACCCGGGCGATGAGGAAGGCGGGGCGCCGGGGCAATGGGCCTGCAGACTTTCAAACTTGGCTATGAGAGTCGTGATCAATCGACTCTGCGGCACGCAGCAGAGAGGAAGCCCGGGGGCAGCCCCAGCAAACTCGGGGCGACCTCTCTGCCCCTCCAGGAAAGCGTCCCCCAGGTGCCCTCCTCTGCCGCCCAACACCCCTGCTGGGCGCCCATCCCTGGTCAGGGCCATCTCCAGCTCCGTCCCGAGGCCCTCAGTAGCCCTGGACACCCCCAGGCAGTGACGTGAGCCTCCCCCCACGGCCCTCACCTGGAGGCTGAACTAACCCTACATTGCGTATATTTCTGACTAGTTTGCAGACGTAGGCGGACGGGATTCCCCCCCCCCCCACACACACACACACAGACACACACGTGTGCTGAGCCGAGGGCCGTGGAGAGGGCTCATGCGCTCTGCATGTGAGAAACCCGGGTTCTGCTTCCAGCACCGAGTGGCCCCCCATGGCCCGAGCACCACTGGGCGAGGCCCAGACGCCAAGCAGCCGAGGAGGCGTGAGCGTGCAGCGGGGGAGGGGCCCTAAACGCTCTCTGCTTCCAGGCGGACCCACATCCTCAAGAGGCTGGGCCCCCCGAGTGTGGCAATAAGGAGTGGCCTGGCAATAAGGAGGGTCTGTGTCTATGAGCGCCAGGGTGACGGCCTCAGGTGTATGTGTTGGGGGAGAGTGACTCACAGCCCCCCAGTTCTGCATCCGGCTACTCAGCGTGTCACGGGGTGGGGCCCAGGCAGGCGTGGGGAGGGAGGCTGTGGCTCTGCCCCTTCGCAGCCCAGAAGGATGGGAGCCCCAACCTTTCCCACCCACCCTCCTCCCGCCGCCCAGGGCGGGAAGCGGGACCGACTCACCTGGGTTTCCAGGTGAAGCACTGGGGGCTCTGGGGCTGGAGGAACCGCCACTGGGGCTGAGGGGGGTGATTGGTCCCCAAGACCAGCAGCACCTTCCTGCCCCGTAGCCTTTCTCGACCACGTGGCCCAGTTTCACCCCCGCCACCGTTCCCAGTCAGTGCCTGAGAAAGTTTCTACCCCCACCCAGAATGACGCCCACAGTGGGTGCCTCTCTGCTTTGGGGGTGACCTGCAGCCTGGGGACTCTAGAAGTGGGGGCACCAGGCGGGGATGGGGAGAAGAGGGGAGTGGGGAGTCAATCAAGTCACAGAGTTCACAGGTCTAACAGGAAGCCAAGGAAGACCACGGAACCAGGCCGATGCGGAAGGTAGAAGACGGGCATTCCGTGTCCTCTGATGGAAGTGGCCGGGGGCCCTGGCTGGACGGCCGTGGCCTGCGCTTTCGCCAATGCCCACTGGCAGGTAGATCTCAAATGACAGGGGCCACAGGGCTCTCCGGCTCAGCGACCTCGCCTGGCAGCCGTGGAAAGACGGTGGCCTCTAGGGCTGGAAAGTCGGAGCCTGCAGGTGAAGCCACAGCAGACAAGGACGGGGTTCCAGCCCAGCCCTTTCCTGGTCTCTCGCGTGTGGCATATTCCTGGGAACAGGGACGGGGACAATGGTGATAGCCATCTCTGGCAATCCAGTCCTCTGAAGTAGGTCTTTCCGAGCCCGTGTCAACACCAGGGTGGATAATTATCTTGGAAATTTGAGCAACATGGCCGCGAAGCCGTGGAAGGTGGCCCCAGCCCCAGGGAGCAGCAGGGCTGGCTCCCCACGTGGGCGGCTGCTGGGATGGCTAATTGGACGGTGCCCTGCTTGGCTCTGCCCAGCCCCAGGGATGCATCCTCCACCAGCCCTGGAGGTGCCACCCGGCCCGCCACCCTGGGAATTTCCACCGGGGAGTTCTCTAACAAGGATCTCAGGCTCGTGGGAATGGCCCGTCATTCCCGCTCTGCACCCTACGTACGGTTCCCAGGACTTCCAGATAAGCCTTAGAGTGGCAGGTGGGTCTCCTTGGAAGAGGCGGGGAGCCTGCCCTGTGGACTCGGGGTCTCCCGTCCACACCACTGCCTGTGTGAGATGTGGGATGGAGAGAGAGATGATCAGAGCAGGGGGGAAGGTGCTAGAGAGACAGACAGACAGAGATGGGGAGAGAAGGAGAGAGACAGAGAGAGATGGAGACCAACAGAGATGGAGAAAGACAAACACACACACACACACACACACACACACACACACACACACACACACACACCTTTCCAGGATGAGGAATGAAAGCAAGCAGGACCAGGAGGAGAGTGTCGGGGACAGCTCAGTGTGTCTATACTGGGTCCTTCGGAGTGTCATGAAGCCGCCCCTCTGGCCCTCCCACAGCTGATCCAAGCAACTCCTGGCCAACGATTCTAACTACTCACAGTTGACCTGACTAGGGGGTGTGGGTGGGGCCAGTGGAGGCCTTGGTGGGAAGCAGCACCCGCTGCTTCCCGAGGAAACGGTGCCCCTCCCCTCCCAGAGCCTCCCCCACGACCCCATGGGCCGGCCCAACAGGGACACGCTGGCACCTGACTTTGGGCAGCAAGTGGGTGACAGCAGAGCCCTCGGTCCCAGCTTTGGGGAGCTGGGAGGGGGGCAACAGTCTCCGAGGTGCGGCCATGAAGGCGTCTTTAGAGGTGCGATCAACATCTGGGTGAGGAAAGCAGGTCACCCCCCGGAGGGCCCAACCAGGGGAAGGCTGAGTTCCCGGGAGCAGGAAGAAACACGGCCTCAGACTCCAGCCGAGCTGTCAGGAAGTTCCGGGGTCTCCCCTGCAAAGTGAGGCCTTCCCTGTGTGGCCAGAGCCTGTTTCCTCCTCCTGGGTGCCTGTGTGTGTTCACACCGAGTAGGTTGTGTGGGTCTGGATGGCCCTGGCTAAGGCGAGGCCCTTGGGTCAAGTGAGGGACGCTCTAGCGGGAAGTCAGGCCCCGGCTGCGTGCCCGAGTCACTGCAGGGGCCGTTCAGAGGCACCTGTGACCGACGCCAACCTGAGATTAGCTGGAGAGACCCTCCCAGGAGGGGGCTGGGTGGAGGCCAGTGTGTAACCCCCACCCCCCACCGCCCAGGTCTCCCCAGGTGCAGCCAAGGCCCAGCTCCACAATGTCACACAAGGACGACCGAGGTGCCGAGAGACAGGAAGTCGGGGACTGGGAGTCCAGACCTCTGGGGCTCCTGGCCCACGGGTGCTGCACTCAGGCGGGCTGCCCTGGGCCTGAGTGACCTCTCGGGACTCTGGCCACTGATGGCTGGCCCTGAGGCTGGAACACAACCCCCTGTAAGGTGCAGGAGCCCGAGGGCATGACGCAGCAGGGGACCACGTTGGAGAAGGAGATACGCCAGTTCCTGCCTGTGACACCAAGGTTGGGGGCCTGCGTGCGGGTCACCAACGCCCTGAGGGCCGCGCCCCGCCCAGCTCGCTCTCCCCAGCCCCGGCCCAGGGCCCAGAGGGGCGCTCACACATCCCCGCTGCTCCCTGGGTCACACAAGTGAACGCATTGTCTCGGCGTTACTGGGCTCGGCCCTGGCCAGGTGTGTCTCTGGGTGGCCGGCCGCGCCCTACTCCCCAGTCACCCCCGCTGCCATCTGCAAAGGCCCCTCCTAGCTGGGCCCCATCTCCCAGGGCCCGCCCCGGCTTCGGTGTCCCTGCGGGTGCTCCCTGCACTGCAGCTCACAGTCGGCCGCCCCACAGGGTCTGCCCTGGGGAAGACGTTCCTAGTGGGGCTCGCCAGGGGCCCCCGAGGCAGTACGTGACGCTGCTGGCCACCTCCGAGCCCATTTCCAGGGACCGAGGCTGCTGGTGTCAGAGCGAGGCTCTTCCCTTCCCAGAGCGGCCAGCAAACATCAGCTCCGAGTTCCCAGCCTCCTGGGCGAGGGATGAAAGACGGCAAAGCCAGAGCCGCCCCCGCAGGCACAGGGCCTTGTCCACGAGCCCCCGCCTGCAGCTGGGAAGCCGCAGTGAGCACCGAGGAAAGGAGCAGGGGGGCCCAGGGCCAGCGGGAGAATGGCCGCCGTCCCCGGCAAAGGCCAGCCAGGGAGCCCCGGTGGAGCTGGAAAAAACCGGCCGCCCTTAGCTGGGGCTGCACCTTCTCCCACACAATGTTCTCCCGGCGGAGGCAACTCCCCACCCCGCCCGGCTCCCGAGAGACCCAGATATTCACCCCTGAGTCATCCTGTGCCTCTGCACACCCCACTGATCCCCCGGAAGGCTGCGCCGGAGACAGGCATCTGTGCGGGCCGGGGGAGGGGACAGGCGCACCCCGCGGAAGCTTCCAGACTAGCAACGTGCAGAGACCAAGAGGCTGCCCGGCCCTCTCTCCTCGTGGCTCCGCGCGATCCCCTTCCTAGCTTCTTCTCCGTCTGGCTCTTCCCCTTCCCGGCCAATCTCAGCGTCCACTCTCCCGCCTCTCCCCCTCGTCCTCCCCCGTATTCCCTTGGGGTCTACATGGCGGTGACATTCCGCATGGGAAATATGGCGCGTGTGCCCCCTGGTTCTTTCTAGTCCTTTCCAATGTCCTGACAGGCCGAGGGGACCGGGCGCTGTCCCTCAATACCAGCAGCATGGCCAGAGGGAGAGGCGTGGCCGAACACACCAACATGTATGTTCACAAGAGCATAGCGTGTCACGCTTCGAGCGCGGCAGACAAACACCCTCGACACCGTAGCACGTTTGCTGGGGTTCCCACTCCAGCTTGCCGTTCCCAGGGGTCCTGTCCCCCCCAGCTCTACTCCCGAGAGGCAGGGCAGGGCCAGGGAGTAAGGCCCCCTGCCCCACCCCCACCCCCAAAGGGGCGGGTGACACGAAAACAAGCAGACAGCCAAAGGGGAAAGGTAGAATTTCCCTCTTTGGGAAGCTGGAGGCTGTATTTTCGGGCCGAGAGGAGGGAGGTATTTTTAGGTAGGGGCGCTCTTCCCATTGCTCCTCAAATCCCTTATGGGCGGCTGCTCCAACTCGGCGGGGAGGAGAGGGGCCACGGGCAGGGGTGTGGAGGGGCGGGCTCCCTGGCGGAGGGCCCTGTCTGCTCTGCCCTGGCACTGAGCACCCACCAGGAATGACACTGGCCGGAGCCTGGTGCCACCCCCGCCCCGTCCCCACCCACCTCCTTTTGGAGATGGGACCTGAGTGCCTGCCCCCATGCCCCTGCCTGGCCACAGCCCCGCTCTCGCCCCCCGGGTGCCCTGAAAGGGAAGTTTATAAGAGGAAAAGGAAAGGAAAGGATCGGAGGGAGCTCGGGGGCGCCAGGGCGTGGCGCTTCCTGGCAGGAAAGCCAGGCCCGTTCTGGCCGTGGAAAACGGGTTTGGCCCAAACTGGCCCGAGGGGACAGGAGGCCCCCGGGCAGCCGTACGTCACAATTAAACCCCACTGGCCCGCCCGGCCCATCACTCTCTTTCTTGTCCCTCCGAAGGGAGCAAACGCTATAATAATCTGCGCACCGCAGAGCGGAAGGCACCGTTTTGGGGGTTTGTTTTCTGGTTTTTTGATGCAGGAAGGAGAAAACAGAAACCCACCCTGAGGAGGCCGGGCCAGGCCGACGGGCAGCAGATGGAGCCACGGAGTGGGGTCACGGCCTGGCTGGCGCAGCCCCGGGTGGGGGCAGGTGGGGCGTGGGGAGCAGGAGGGTCCAGGGGGCGGGGGCAGGTACAGACAGGCTCCCGCTGGCAGCTCTTGCACCGAGAACTCAAACCGGCCCGGGGCTGACCTCCGGAGCGGCCTCCTCCCCTGCGGGCGCCCCGCCCCGAGGTCTGAGGTCTGCGGCCCGGCCGGGGGTTCGGTGCTCCCGGCCCCCTCCTCTGTTCTTTCCTTGTCTCTCCACCCACACTGCTCCCTGTGGCCCCCGTGCACATGGGGGTCCCTGGGCTGAAACCCTGCACCCTGGGCCCCTGGATGGGCCTGCACTGGGGGCTAGCGGCCGTGGGCTCCCCAGAGGGGAGGCCCCGCACCCCGACTCCGTGGCCCCCCACCTCAGGGAGGCTGGCAGAGCTGGGGTCAGTGTCTGGCGTGAGTCCATCTGCTCAGGCCTCCCGGGCGTGCTTGGGGGCGGGAGGCCACTGCCGGGGGTCCTCGGGGGGCGTGACAAGAGCAGGGGTGGAGCGGGGACGTGGGGCGGAGGCTCTAGGTTCAGGCCCTCAGTGGTGATGGGGTGACACTCCGCCTGGCAGCGCTCTGGGGACAGAGCAGTGCTGGGGGCCGAGGGGGCTCCCCGGCACAGGGGCTCCAGCTGTGTCCCGGCCCCCGAATCTGCCACTGTAACAGGCACAAGGGGAACTAGGGGGAGATGCCAGGGACAGGTGGGCAGCATGTGCCCAGAGGCCCCCTGAGCGCTCAGCCCTGGAGGGAGGAGATGCAGGCTCTGAGGGGCTCCCTGGGGCCGCACTTGGCACAGAATGGAGCAGGGGTGAGAGCAAGGGGTGAGGAGTGGGAGCAGGTGTGAGAACGGGAGTGAGAGCAGGGCTGAGAGCAGGGGTGGGGGCAGGGCTGAGAGCAGGGCTGAGAGTAGGGGCGGGGGGAGGGGGAGCAGGACTGAGAGCAGGGGTGGGGGGGGAGGGCAAGCAAGGCTGAGAGCAGGGGTAGGAGCAGGGCTGAGGTGGGGGAGCAGGGCTGGGAGCAGGGCTGAGAGCAGGGCTGAGAGCAGGGGTGGGGGGAGGTGGAGCAGGGGGGGAGCAGGACTGAGAGCAGAGCTGAGAGCAGGAGGGAGGAGGGGGGAGCAGGGCTGAGAGCAGGGATGGGGCAGGGCTGAGAGCGGGTGCCGGGCTGCAGCTGAAGGCAGAGGGAGAGGCCTCCCCTGCCCCGTGGGCCGGCGTCCAGCCACACGGTCACACGCTGGCCCCGGCTTTCTGTTCCTTCTCCAACATTCCTTGACTTTGTTTCCTCTAGATAATTAAATGCCCGTCTTCTCTGGCACTAGGCAGGTCCCAGAGCACGGAGGAGACAATGCGGCCCGAGGTGTGGGAAAGGGGTGCGGCGGGGGGGTCCATATTCCCAGCACCCGCACTTCTCCACACATTACCTCGACACTGCTCCTCCCAGCCAGGTACTGTGGGGTCATCACCGGGACACGAGTGTGCTGGTGAGGTCGTCACTGACACACATGCGTGCTGTGGGGTCATCACTGGGACATGCATGTGCTGGTGAGGTCACTGACACACATGTGTGCTGTGGGGTCATCACTGGGACATGTGTGTGCTGGTGAGGTTGTCACTGAGACATGCGTGTGCTGTGAGGTCATCATTGACACACATGTGCTGCTGGATGGTTACTGAGACACGTATGTGCTCCGGGGTTGTCACTGAGATATATGTGTGCTACGAGGTTGTCACTGACACACCCATGTGCTGCAGGGTGGGGTCATCACTGAGACACACATGTCCTGCGGGATTGTCACTGAGACACGTGTGTGCCATGGGGTTGTCACTGACACACGCGTGCCCTTCGGGATTATCTCTACAGCTGCCCCAGCCACCCTAGAGGCTCTGCTGAGCAGCAGCCCACAGACCCCACTCCGGCCACGACCCCCTAGCTCTGATGGGGACCAGAGACCCAGGGCGCCCTCTGGGATGCTGGTGGCAGCTCCCCGAGTCTTTGCTGGGCTTAGCAGGAGGAAGTGGCAGAGGCTGCAGGAGGCCTCTGGGGCCGGGGGCCGGCTGGAGCGGTGGGGGTCCAGGGGCACGTGCCTCTGGGCTGAGCTGAGGGGCCAGGGGCAGCGAGGCCAGCACGCCGGCCTGCTCTGGAGGGACAGGGCCTCCCTTCCCTGCCTCTGAGCAGGACGGGGTTCAGCCCGGAGGGTCCCCCCGCTCTGTGGGCTCATCCCCGCAGCAGCCACAGGAGCCAGAAGCGGGGGCTGCCGCGGGGCCGACCCCAGCGGAACACGCCATCCATCTACGTGCATCTCACACTGTGCCTGGCACTAGCGCGAGGCGCTGCAGGAATGTCCGCTCCCGCGCCCCGCCCGCCGTTAACTCCTCTCTCCCCAGGGCAGGTTGGGGCAAATTCCACACACACCCACAGGCGCCTTCCCCGGACAGATGGGGCAGGGTAGAGGCCCCGAGAACAAAAACACTCAGGGCCCCCCGCCCCCGGGAGGAGCTGCTCCCGCCGCAGGTGCTCTGCAAGGGCCCCGGGTCCGGCCTACTTCTCAGGGGGGTTGCTGAGGCAGCTGAGGGCTCTCGGGCTCCGAGGGGGCGAAGGAATTGTCCTTCCGGGGGCAGCAGCAGAAACCTCCCTTAAATCCATGAGGTTCCAGCCCGAGAGCAGAAACCTCCCACAAATCCATGAAGGTCCAGGGCTGGAGCCCATAGCACAGCGGGCAGGGGCTTGCTGGCCCCCAGCCCGCCAGGGCTCCATCCCCAGCACCCCAGAGGGTGACCCCTGAGCACAAGAGCCAGGAGTAAGGCCTGAGCACGGCTGGGTGTGGCCCAACACCTCAAACAAAACAAAAGAAAACAAGCTCCCACTCCTTAAGCCCCCTGTGGCTGAGATCCAGGCTGCCCAGGTGCCGGGGTGGGGCGGGGCGGGGGACGGCGGGGTGGAGGGGCAGGGGGAGGCCCTGAGGTGCCTGGCCATCAGCGGCTTTCAGAGTACACTAACCCAAGTGCCCTTGGCTTTCCCAGCACAGCGAGTGTTGGAGCTGCACCACGTGGGCTGGGTAGGGGGTCGGCCTCTTCCCGAGGGCCCCCCCTCCCCGAGTCCCCAGACTGGTCTTCCGCCAACTCACGGGGGGCCTAGTGGTGGCCACGGCACAGGGGCTCCACCACAGCCCCACTGAGCTGGCAGGCCGGCCCCAGGCCAGCCCGAACCGCGGCACGGGAGGACAGTCCCCACGGCCCGGCCCGGCTCCAGGCTAGGCCCTCCCTGACGTCTGAGCGGAAGCGGCTGGTGGCGACCCCCTCCTCTGCCCTCCCCCCAGGCTCCCCTCTGGCAAAGACAGCAGGGGTGGGGGTGGGGCGGCAGAAACGTCCGGGCACTGATGATGTCGGAAACGGAGGGGGAAAAGTGAGTGGAAAAAGTCCACATTGCTTCTTTCCATTCCTAGTTTTTCTTATTATAAAGGCAATCCGGGTTTTATATGGGGAAATAACGGAAACATATGGAATAATTATAATAGAATAATAAATAATAATGGAATAATAAGAACAATAATGGAATCATAAAAAATAATAGAAAGAATATGGAGGGGAAAAAACTCAGAAATACAGACTAACGGCAAGGAAAAGGTAGATAATAAAAGCCGCTCACTGACCATCCCCGTGAGCCCGGGGGTCCCGGCTCGGGCCTCCCGATGTCTGAATTTTGGTGCTGTAGGTATTTTTAAAATGGGATTATGGGCCACAAAGCGCTCTGTAATCTGCTTCTTTTTGCTGTTTCCTCGGCATTATTTATCCATTTCTTTCCACCCCCCTCCCCCGTTGCCTTTGCTAAAAGGGGGGTGTGAGCTGGTGTTGGCAGATGACAGGTGGCCAGCGTGTCCACTGAGGGCCTCGAGACCCGGCAGGTGCCAGGAGCTCCTTGAGCTCATCTCTCTGGAAGCCTCTCAGTAAGACGGGATGAGCCCCTGCCCGCGGCTCTCGGGCCAACTTTCGTGTTCAGACCGTCTGACGCTCTCCCGATGCTTTTTGCTTTCTGGCCTCGTCTCCTTTGAATGGGGCTGGGGGTGGGTGGGTACCCAGATGGTAGGCCTTGTTTTGGAACGCAGCAGTGGGAGAGTGGATGGGGGGTCCATGTCCCCTCAGGGTGCCCTCAGATGCCTGCCCAGTGGGAGGAAGTATTCCCCACACGTGGTTCAAGCATCATTACCCAGTCATCAGAGTCCCAGGAGACAGAGCTGCTTCAGGCCTGCCTTGACTACTTGGGGGTGGGGGGAACTATCCAGGGTGGTCAAATTAGTTGGATAGCCCCCAGGCCTGTCATCCCCCCCCAGGCAATCAGGGGGTCACATTCTCCACCAACTGCGTATGTCACAAACAAATCAAAGTCAAAAACTTCCCCCAAGTTCTTTGTGATGTTCCAGGGGCCTCTTAGACGCCTGCTCTCCTGCGAGGAGAGGGGTGGGGGCAGTTAGGAGGGAAAGGTGGGTGGTACTGAAAACACCTGACTGGGCCTCCCCTACAGTGCCCCAGGGGCCAGGGAGACAGTGCAGGGGTGCGGGAGTTTGCCTTGCATCCTGCCAACACAGGTTCAACCCGTGGCACCACTTAGGGTCTCCCGAGGACCCCCAGAGAAGTCAGTCCTGAGAGCAGACAGCAGTTTCCCTCGAGAACCGGCAGACGTGGCCCCCAAAACCCAAACAAAACCCCTAAGTCACACCAGATCTCCCACCCCGCACTGAGAGCCCCTGTCAGAAACGTCCAGAGAACCAGGGCGGGAGGAGGGTTGGGGGCACCACCCCAGCCAGTGGAGTGAACAGAGCCGGGGCGGCGGCTGAGAGAACTCGGGAACGGATGCACACACAGACGAAGGAACGAGCAGAGGGTGACGTGAGAAAGAACCGCTGGGGGTCTGGCTGCACGGACGCCGGATGTGCGGGTGGCAGTGGGGGGAGGACAGCGGGGAGAGGGACAGAGCGGGTCACTGCAGAGGCAGCAGCGTTTCCGAGCACTGGATCAAGGCGGTGGCTTGACCGAGTGGTGCCCGCCCGGCCTCACGGAGGGGACAGTCTCCCATCTCCCCCCCACTCTCAGCAGTCACGACCAGGACTCGGGTCCTGCTGCCTCCCAGTTAGGGTGGGGGGACATATTGAGGCTGGGGGGGGCACTCCCTAAGCCTCCTTCCCTCCCTCAGCTCACGTGGCACGAGGCCGGCTTGACGCTCAGCTGCCTCCAGCCTGAATCCGAGCCTGCCAGGGCACCTCTGGGGGCCCTGGGGGCTGGGCAGCTCCCCTGAGACTCTTCCGAAGGCCAACGGTTAAAGGCCACAGCTGGACTTTGACACTCCCAAGGTGGTGCTCCGGCCGTCCTCCCCAGGCGTCTCCCGTCCTCTGCCAGGACGCTCATCCTGAGAGCACTGACCCCGGGTCGGGTTCTGCATGAGGGAAGGGGTCCGACTGGAGGGGCCCCTTCCGTTCCTGAGATGGGAACCTGGATCCCCGCAGTGCTGGGAGCGTGGGCTGGCTCGCAGGGGCAGACCCTCAGCAGACCCCCGCATGGGGAGGGGGGAAGGAGGGTCCCCCGGGGGAGGTGGAGTGAAACAGCCAAGGGCACGTGGAGGGGAGTAGGGAGTGCCACCCCAGCCCAGAGGAACTCGCAGCTACCGAGTGGCATGGGGGACTGGAGAAAAAGCGTCTACTGCTTCTTGGTGGCCCTCCTGACACGGAGCGGGAGGACGGGACGACGCTTCTCGAGGGTGAGCAGGACTTACAGGGGGCGCTTTGTTCGCAGATGCAAAAGTCACATGGCAGAAAAGGAACCGCTGGAAACCAACGCAGCGGCATGAAACACATCCCCAGTCTGGCACTGTTACCAGTAGCGTCTCGTTCCAAAACACTCAGTTCACCGGGAAAGGAAGTCCGGGCCCTTTCAGAGCAGCTGACCCCCATCCCCCTAGCCCAATGCCACCACACTGCCTTCTGTTGCTTGGCATTGATCCGTGCCCCCGTGTCAGAGACTGGGGCGTGGGTGTGCACGGGCCACTGTGGCTTCTCTCACCGAGGAGAATGGTTTTGTGGTTCAGTTGTTCTGAGCCATCCGTGTGGCTCAGACTGGCTCTGCGTCCGACTTTACGGCTGAATAATATAATGCTGCAGTGTACGGCCATGTCGCAGCTCGCTTATGAAGGCCAGCACGCACCAACTGTCCAGAAAGGACTCTGATGGGCAATAATCCTATTTATTACCGCAGCGGCTTCTTCACTGACGGTTGGAAACCCAGCACCTGAATGACTTCCTGTGGCTGCTCTCATATTGGTTTTCCCTCCTTCCGCCCAGACCCCCCCGCCCCCCGAAGACCCTCCACCTCCAAGTCCTTCCATCTTATGTTCTGTTCCTGGGCGTTTGTGTTGTTTCCATGCCCCCGGCTCTGGGGATCTGGGCTGTCACGAACCTGTGTGGACAGGAACTGGGGCTGCTCCTGTTTGCACGAGGCCGAGCCCGGGAGAGGTACTGACTGCTAGGGGGAAGGAGGGCTTTTACAGCAGGAACGAAGGCACAGGCCAGTTGCTCCAACTTCACAGAGGGGAAACGGAGGCCTGGCAGATCATCTTCTCCTTTTGGGGGAAGGGGGGGGGTCACACACGGGCCAGGATGGTGAAGGGTGACCGGAAGTCAAGGTCCCAGCGACTTCTCTTAATCCAACCATGAGGCACGTTCGCTCCCCCCCTGGACGCCGAGAGATTCCCCCAGCCTCAGGCCTCATCTCACAGTCCTGATTATCCTGCCCTAGTGCCTCCCGGTGTGCTGCCCCCAGACGATCCAGGGGTCATCTGCTCACCAGCAGCAGCTCCCGACCGCTCCACCCATGGGGGCATCCTCCCAGACCAAGGACACGGAACAACCACCCGTGAACATCTCCTCTACGTAACCAGCCATTTCTTGGACCACCTGAAAACACATCACGAGCCACAGGTGTCTCTCCAAATGCTCTGACACGGGGCGGGGGTGGGAGTGGGGGGGGGCTGTGGTGCTCAGGGACTCTCCCAGGGCTGCATACTCAAGGCCCTGAGTTTGATCCCGGGCCCCAGAAGCTCCCGATCTTCAGAACTGCTGGGTCTAGGCCTAGAGACCACCAAACAGTACCAAGGGCGGTCCAGGGTCCCCCCACCCCAGCATCCCTGATCTGTCAGCACTCTGTCACCAGGTCTGACCACTGAAATCCAGCCTGGTTGGCCGAATAGCACCAGGGTGACCCCTGAGCACCATGTTGGAGACCCTCCAAATGGTCTGGCAGCCACATAAAAAGAAGGTGAAAGAAACAGGTGAAATGCATGTTAGTAGACTTGGGGGGTGCGGCATTCCCAATGGTGCTTGGAGTTTTTCTGGGCTCTGTGCTCAGGAACACAGGTGCTAGGGACTGAGCTGGGGTGTACTGCAGGTAGAGTAGTGCTCCTTTCCTTGAGCTCTCTCTGGCCCTGGGCTTAACCTATTTTAGTCTGATAATCGTTCCCAGGTAGAAGGCTCATCAGGTGCTTTAGGAAGAACTCGGGCAAGGCAGCTCAGCTTGCTGTGCCCACATTTCACGTGCATGGGGCAGCTACGCCTGACGGCTCTGGGGGCAGGAATCACTGGGCAGAGGGCACAGGGAGCTGAAGGATTCTGAGAATCTCTTGGCCCAATCCCTTGTCCTATAGGTGGGCACCGACATAGGCCCCGGAGGGGAGTAACTCGTTCCCTTGGGGCGCCAGAAGGCCGGGCTGGAGTTGTAATCTTTCAAACAGAAACCCGTGATGTTGCCACGTGTTGGGCCGTTCCTGATGGGGCAGCAAGATTCTGCCTCTCGCCTGTGTGCAAATATCTATCATGGGTGCCCCACGGAACCTTTGAGGCCGGCCAGAGTCCAGTGCTCCTGAGAGGTCACCCTCAGGCCACCCAAGACCCACTCACCCCGTCCTCCAACTTCGCCAGTCCTGGGTCAAGCTACAGAGAGACGAGGACTCAGGAAGAAAGAACCTTGGCACACAAGGAGGGCGTGGATGTCAACCCGACAGTACTTGGCTGTGGAAGCAACGCAATGGGGAATTATCTCTCCACGCCCCCCCCATCCCCCTCCTAGTCAGGGCGTCCTGGCTGCACGGACAGGAGGGCTACCCCGTGTCCAGGCTCGCCCTCTCCATCCCCTGCCATTTTCTGCCACCCTCCACGCGGCACGACGAGGCCTCCAGCGGGAGAGCTCGGGGACGTCGGTGGCCCCGCACGCCTGGCCAGGAGCAGCTGGGCTGTGCCCAAACCTGTTCGTGCCAGTCGCGCTTGTTATTTCACAAGGTAATTAAACGCAATGTAAACTGATGAAACAGAAGTACAAAAGAGAGCGGCGCTAAAGTGTTCATGCAGAGGAAAATGACGCCTCAAAGGTGAGTCATTAAAACAAATGCTCTTGAATTAGGTGTGGGTGAGCTAATAAAACATTGGAAAGCAAACCAGAAACCTAGAAGGATTTTGCACGCAAATATGCTCGGTGTCTTCAAATTTTTACTCCGGGTTAATAAGCCCTTTCAAGAACCTTGGGAAGACCCCCTTCTTGAGGCAGATGAGCTAAAACCCAAGGGACCTACAATGGGAAAACCCCCTGCAGTGGACCCGCATGCAAACGAAAAGGTCTTGGCCAAGACAGACAGAATCAGAGAACACACACAGACTGATGTTCAAAGCTAAAATAAGAGACTGAACGCATTTCTCTAGCTTTGGTTTCCAGTTGTCTGCTCTGCCTGGCTTTTAAATGGTGGGTTCTGAAAAAAAGGAAAAACCCACTGGGGCCAGAATTTTACTCACTAGGGGAAGTTCCTGAAATACCATTGCTACCTGCTTGAACAATGGGACTTAAGGGGTAAGGGGCTCTGCTCCTAACACCCGGATCACTTAAAGGGCAGGAAACAATCAGCACCAGGTAATTCCAATGAGCATTTAATAGCAGAGAGCTAGGAAGGCACCCAGGAGGGGATGCCATAGGAAGCACAGGAGCTGGTCCTGCCTGGTTTGGAGAGAGCTGAGGAAGGGGAGAGATACCTTTCTCTCTTCTTCTTGCTCCCGCTTATAACATCTCCCAACATCACCCCATGAGGAAGGACCCCGACTTCCCCACCACTGCAAGGGATCCTGGGGACCCAGAGGGCTATAGTCAGCCCCCAGCACACAGAGCAGGGAAGAAATGAACCTGAAGGCAGATGAACTCCGGTCTCCCAAAATCCAGAGTCCAGACAGCGTGAAACTGGGTTCTCCTGTAAGGCTGAGGAGGAATATTGGGGTCACAGCAGGGAGTGCTGTGCACTGGGTCTCTTACAAACCATCCCCACGGCTGCCTGTCCTGAGCCCCTACTTCAGAGAAACTCTGAAAGCAAAATGGGGACCCAAGTTCCATGGGATGTAGACCCAGGGGGCCTGCACAGAGGAGGTGGCCAGCTGTCCAGGGAAGTCATACCTTTTCACGGAAAGGTACTTCTGGGTGGCACCCTGGCTTCTTATTTGCAGTTGAAAATGTTTCATGTTTATAGTAACTAACTCCCAGTCCAGAAGGCGGCAGATTTACTGGGCCCCTGCCCTAGTTGTGGCCGCCGGGTACTGTTTCCCAAGGGCAGATGTGGCAGCTCTGAGGATCATCAGATCTGGCCCTGGCAACCCACCCTCTCCTGTCTTCAGCTCAGGGGCCCTTGGAGAGCTGCCCGTGTTGGGGTGGTGGTGTGGCATAGTCGAAGCTTCTGGTCTGGGGGGATATGTGGCTTCTGGAGGTCACCAGGAAAGCCACCGGGCCTCAGTCCCCTCCTCTGACAAATGTGGGAGTTGAACCAACATTTGATACTTCAGGGTCACCGCGTGGATGCTGCTGTTCACCTCACAGGCTTTGAAACAGAGGGGAGGTAGGAAAGGGATCACTGGGTAGTGCCTCGGTGAAGCCCAGCAGACGCTGGAAGGGGGGTTAGAAAATAACCCAGACGATGAGGAAGGCAGCTCAGTGGGGGATGCTGACTTTGCAGGTATGAGGTCCCGGGTTTGATTCCCCCAGGACCGGAAGAAAAAATAAAATCCCGGGCAGGAGATTCTCTCCGTCTGGCCCCTGAAAGCAACACTCTCCTGACTGAGGCCAGCCAGGGCCAGCCAGGGCGTCTCCACCACCCCTACTGGGTGAAGGGACGCCTCTCAGGGTGGGGTGGGGGAGGTCTGCTTGGCTCCATGGTTTCTGAAATGGTATCCACTTGCGACTCCATTTTTTCCCCTGAGCAATTTATTTTGGGGGGTCCACTCCTGGTGGTGCTCCAGTTACACTCAAGGATCACTCATGGCAGAGTTCAGCGGAGCATATGGAATATGGGGATCGAACCTAGGTCGGCCACATTCCAGGCAACTGCTTTACCCTGGTACTACTATCTCTCTGGGCCTGCCTGACTTAGTGACTTAGTGGCCCAGTGCTGGGGTGACTGAGTCGGGTTTTATTGCCCTTGCAAGGGAATGGAGTGCCTGTAGTTTGGATATGTACGCCCCATATGTGTGTACATGTGCACGAGTGTGTGTGAGTATGTGTGAATGTGTGAGTGTGTGGGTGTGTGGGTGTGAGAGTGTATGTGTGTGTGAGTGTGTGTATGTGAATGTGAGTATATGTGTGTGTGAGTGTGTGTGTGTGTGTGTGTGTGTGTGTGTGTGTGTATTTAGGTGGTGCTGAGGAATGTTTCCTAGAGGTGTCCAGGCAACCTAACGCAGGGCTGTTGATGGAACCCAGGCCAGGCGCGTTGGGAGTCAGCGCCTTCCCGTTCCTCCTGCAGTATCCTGCAGTCACCCGTCAAGCCTCTGTCTGCCGAGTTCTCAGTCACTACAGGGGAACACTCTGAGGCAAACACGGGGGCCTGCTGCAGGGTGGTTCCACCCGGATTCAGGTCAGGGGCAGCGGGAAGCACGGCCAGCCCAGCCCACAGGAGCCACACGCCTGAGAGGAGGACACTGTCTCTCCATCCACACTCTACTCAGCGTGGTTCCCCGGTGAGCCTCGGGGACAGGCAAGCGTGGGGCAGATGCCCCCCCCCCCTGCCCCTCCAAATTCCCACCTACCAGGTGACAACCAGTATGTCCCAGGGAGCTGAGGACCACCCTCGATCCCCACCTGCTGTGCAGCCCAGCTCGGGCCCTACTGGGTCTGGGGGTGCCGCCATATCCCCACCCTCCCCGGAACCCCCTAGTGCCACCCAGCTGCCACTGAGGCAGTTCCAGGCAAGCAGTGGTGCTGCCGTTTCACCCCGAGGGAAGAGTCCAGCTCCTCCCAGATCCTCACCTGCACTCAAGCCCGGGGCCTGGGGTGGAAGCCAGAGAGGGCGAGTGGGGGAGAGCCAGCCGGGCGCACCTCCCGAGGCAGGGCCAGCCAGGGCGTCTCCACCACCCCTACTGGGTGAAGGGACGCCTCTCAGGGCGGGGTGGGGGAGCTCTGCTTGGCTCCATGGTTTCTGAAATGGTATCCACTTGTGACTCCATTTTTTTTCCCCCTGAGCAATTCCCAGTGGTGCTCCAGTTACACTCAAGGATCACTCATGGCAGAGCTCAGGGGACCATGTGGAATATGGGGATTGAACCTAGGTCGGCCACATTCCGGGCAACTGCTTTACCCCGGTACTACTACCTCTCTGGGCCTGCCTGAGAAATTTTTATGCGCTCCCAAGCCAATAGGTACGTGAGCTAGGCAGGTCAAACATTTGCTGACAGTGAATCATAACAAAATTTGTTTTAGGGGCTGGGGAGATCGCCCAGTGGGCTAGAGAGCATGCTTTGCACCTACCGCCCTGGGTTTGAATCCTGGGCATTGTTGGCACTGCTTCAAGCTTAAGATTTTAAAAACTGTTTTAATTTTAAAACAAATTTTAAAAGAGTTAGGCACTGCCATGCAAGGTCTCAACCTAGAATTCCAGCAGCCAGGCTGCATGTAGATCCAGTGGAGAGACAGATGGCTGTCCCCTGCCTTTCTCTTCCCCAAAGTAGCCAGATGGGGGGAAGCCTGAGGCCCACAGGCTGAAAACAGCTGGTAACCACTTACGCGGAAGCAGACGCATGCAGAAAACCGTACTTCAGTCAGCCAGGTGGGCAGCAATCCAGGTAACCACCTAGCTCCCTCCAAAGTGCCCTTTCTTCTGTAAACTCCTAGGAAAGTCGGACAGCACCCACAGCTCCGTCCCAGAGGCTCGGGTCCTTGGTGGGGCCATGAATACATTCTCATCCCTGTTAGGACATCTCCTCCGTCGGACAGGGAAACATACGCCCATGCCTTGAGCAGGGGAGAGGGAAAGGGAACGTGTCCACAGAGACTGCCTGATTGGAAAAGTGAGAAGTTGTAGGCATTTGGGTTTCTCCATGGCATGTGTGAGAGAGAGGGGGGGGGGGAGAGGAGAGGAGAAAGAGGAGAGAGAGGGGGAGAGAGAGAGGAGAGAGAGAAGAGAAGGAGAGGGAGAGAGGGAAGGAGGGAAGGAGAGAGAGGAGAGGAGAGAGAGGAGGGAGAGAGGAGAGAGAGAAGAGAGAGAAGACAGGGAAATGGAGGGAGGGAGGGAAGGAGGGAAGGAGAGAGAGAGGGAGAGAGGAGAGAGAGAGGGAGAGAGGGATACAGGGAGAGAGAGAGGAGAGAGAGAGAGGGAGAGAGAGCGCTGAATCACAGGGCTCTCTTAGAGACAGGTTACCAGCTAAGCTGAGCTTGGTAAAAGCTCTCGACTGTTCAGCTCTTTGTCTGGAAATGCACTTTCTGGGCAGGGTATCTTGAGTGGGATATGGGGTCCCGGATGACACCAAGGCAGCCACAGACTGCTTCCTGGGCTCGGGCATGACCTTATTCTGATTTGTTGTTGTTGTTTTAAAATCATGATCCGGAAGTGCCAGTCTTTGACAGGGAGAAGGCAAAGCTGGGGGACACGGGGCTGCAGGGACACGGTACGGAGGGTAGCCGGACGGTGGCACTGTTCCAGCTGTCAGCGACGGTGGCTGAGAGAGATGGAACAGTTGACCCAGTGCTTGCACCTAGGATCAAAGGTCTGAGTCTTGAGCTAGAGAGATGGCTTGAAGGCCTGACACGCATGCTTTGCATGTGAGAGCATCGGGTTTGATACCTGACCCATCGCTGTCCCATCAGTGCCCAGGAGCACTGCTAGGAACGACCCCCAAGCCCTGAGTGAGGAGTAATCCCCAAGGACCACCAGGTGTGTCCCCCTCAAGCAAAATAAAAATAAAGTCCACCCTCAACATAAGATCAAAAGCTGACAGTAAGACCACAACACTTACTAAATCCGCATTGCCCCACGTGGGTGACTCGAAGGGAATGAGTGAAGGGAGAGCAAGGGCACATCAGCCAGTCATCTAGGGTTCACTGGCTCCCCCGAACCCTCTCTCCTCCCAGCATCTGCTTTCTGGAAGTCTTCAAAGTTCTAGTGTGTGTGTCTAAGCCATTTCCCCCTCTGAGACCTTAAATCCAGTCAGGGCTTCCCGAGTTTGATTATTTCTGTATCTTTGCCCCAACCGCCAGCATCCCAGTCGTGCTACCATCACAATCACGATGGCCTCTGTTCCCAGGGTCCAAGTGTATTCAGCAAAATCCCAGAGTAAAGAGGAAAAAGTCTCCTCGTGGAGTGTCTTTTCCTGAACACTGGCCCTCTCCTCTGACCTCTCAGGGTTCCCCTGGTTATCAAGGATTCCTGCTCCTTGGCCAGGGCTGATTAGATCAAATACACATAATGCACGAAGCGAGACAAGTGGCTGGCAGTGACGGCCACAGGCAGATGGATCTTGCACGGCCCTTTTGTGTACAAGGAAAATCAAAGAGCACTGGTGTGTCAAAAGGAAGTGATTCATTAGCCGTAGAATGAGAAATCAAGATGAGACAGCATACAGCCCCAGAACAATAGACAGATATCAAGGAAATAATTGGTTGCTGATGTTTTGCTTGGTTCCAGCCTCTCATGAAATCTGATCGCAATGTTTTCTCTGCTTCTAGGATCCATGACATACCCTTGTATCTTTATAATAAATGGTATTTTCAATTGTAGCTAACTATGTTGAGGTTTCTGTGTGTTTGCTTGTTTTACTCACCACCACCAATGTCTTCCCTAAGCCAAGGCTACCATTCTCTGCCTCTCAGCAGGCATCACGAATCAAGCACAGCACTCCTGATAAGTCTTAGAACGATTTCCCTAAAAATCCCTGCCCTTGAGTCATTGCTAGATAAGTTAAAAATCAGCTGGCACAAACAAATCCCACAAACCCCGGAGTAGCCCAAAGTCCAGCATGGGTTAGAGTACCAGTAGAAGGAGGACTCGGGGTGGAGATGTGGTGATTCATCCAGTGAGGCCTTCTGGGCATGGCCTTGAACATACAAGGCAGCGAGACGAGATGGACTCTGGGTATGCGTGGGTCAGGGTCTGTACCGAAAGGCCCCATATTCACTCTAGTGTCTTGCCAATGGCATCTCACGCGACCTTGTCTCTGTCTTAGAAAACATTTCTTGTTTCCATTGTTCAAGCATGCTCTAGAAAGTTCCATTTAGAAAAAAGAAAACGAGCCAAGTTGTACGTTGGACTCAGCCAGAGCCAGGAGGCCCGTTCTTCCACAGCTTCCCAGTTCCTCCGAGTCTTGGGGAAGGACCAAATCGTTCAGATGGTCTTTGTTTTCTAAGCCTGGCTTTATTTCCAGGGGCGCCTCTCCAGTAAATCGTGTGCTTTTTGGCTGCCCAGAATCCCTTACACCTTCACAAGCTACAGTCTCTGATTTCCTCTAGTGGATTCCTGGCTCCTACCCAGGGCCATGTGGTGCGGGAAGGATTTCATCCCGGGTTCCCATGTGAAGCAGGTGACCAGGTATCAGTCAATCAATGAGTCCCATGCCCTGACTTGAGTAGGATCGGTTTGAAGATGGACATGTGACTTAAGACAGCCTAGAAGAAGGTTCTAGAGATAGGACAGGGCTTAAGGCACTTGTATGTGGCCAAACCAGTTAGATCCTTGGCACTCCACAGCAGCCCAGCATGGCAGGAAGCAACCAGGAGCACTGAGCACCAGAGTAGAGAGCCCGGAGTGCCACGGGATATGGCCAAACCCTTTTCCCTCATGGAAAAAAAAAAAAACAACCAAAAACTCGGTCTCACTCTGGCTAATTCTAAGGCTTTGTCTTCAACAGCCAACAGGAGATATTTTCTTTTTGCCCACTGAAACCCACGAGCTTGTGAGGCCGCCGTGTCGCTAGTGCCTTGCCATCTTTCACACTGAAAATTAAAGCCAACTGTCTTTTTTTTCTTTTTGCGTCACACCCGGCGATGCACAGGGGTTACTCCTGGCTCATGCACTCAGGAATTACTCCTGGCGGTGCTCGGGGGACCATATGGGATGCTGTGAATCGAACCCGGGTCGGCATGTGCAAGGCAAATGCCCTACCCGCTGTGCTGTTGTTCCAGCCCCTCTTTGTTTTTGTTTCAGACCACACCTGGAAATGCTCAAGGGTAACTCCTCACTCTGCAGGCAGGAATTACACCTGGTGGTGCTTGGGGGCCCAAATGCGATGCCAGGGATCGAACCCTGGTCAGCTGCGTGCAAGGCAGGCGCCTTACCCGATTACCCTCAACTTTTGGCTTTAGGGTTTGTTGTATCCCTCCAGCCCCTACAGCCAATTCCTATGAGAAGTGGATGAAAAGTGGGGCCAGGAGACCAAGACCCCCCTGCCCCCCATCTCCAATTTGTTACTTTCATGTCCCATCCGGGCGGGCTGGAATTCGGTGGCTAATGCACATTCCGCTGCTCTCCTCGTCCTGTTACACGCTACCTTGCTTACCTCATCGATAAAATGGGACTCCAGCAGCTGTCCTTGGCACAGGCCCGCTGCCAGGAATAAGTGAGCGCCGACAAAATGTTTTATTAATTACGCAGCAAGCCTGAGCGGTAAATGATGCCACCGCTCCCCTAAGTGGGGTGTAGGAAGGGGGGACTCGAGAGCCCTGCAGAGAATAGACGTGAAGCACGTCGTCTCGCCTCTCAGACAATTTGTCCCGGTACAAGGCCGGGCAGAGAATAGATGCTAATCAGGAGCGGGCAGGAACTCCTAGTCCTTGGAAGCACAAACACCTCTAACACACCACCACTTTCTCCACTCGACGGGCGGACTCGGACTGCCGTCTGCACTTCTCACGCTCACTTAGGTTCAACTTGGCACCACCAACACCCCCTTTTCCCAGCACACATACCTTGGAACCCCCCACACCCCCCACCCCTCTCCAGAGATACTCCCGCAGGGAGAGGTCAGGGCGAGGTCGGAGAGGCTGCTGGGTGCAGGAACCAGCGGAGGGGGATCAAGTGTGAGCCCTGAGAAATGGGCCAGGGGGGTGGGTGCCCGTCCTCCAACCCCTTTTTCGAGCTGTGGGATGGGATGGGATGGGGTGGGGCAGGAGTGGGTGTCAGGTAGCCCCAGGGGTGCTGAGCGGAACCCCCCCCACTGATAAGAACCTCAGTTATTAGCCACCAATCTCAGCAGCTCCCCCCTCCCCTGCCCCCCGTTAATGGTCTCTGTTGTCCAAATATCATTCATCACTGAAGACAAGCTCAGGGCAAGGCGAAAGGGCCCCCGCCACGCCCCCCTCCGGCTCTGTCACTGACAAACAGCTCCCGCTCCTTTAGCCTGGGGCTGCCGGGATGGGGTTCCCCCGCCCCCACTTCCTTGGCAATAGAGCCCCGTGCCTTGCCTGGCCCTCCCTCCTCTCCTCTCATTCCCCACCTTCAGGAACTCTGGGGGAGTGTGTGTGTGTGTGTGTGTGTGTGTGTGTGTGTGTGTGTGTGTGTGTGTGTGTGTGTGTGTGTGTGTGTGTGTGTGTGTGTGTGTGTGTGTGTGTGTGTGTGTGTGTGTGTGTGTGTGTGTGTGTGTGTGTGTGTGTGTGTGTGTGTGTGTGTGTGTGTGTGTGGTGGGGGGGCACCTCCTCCCAGGTTTTTCTCATCAAGCGCTTCGGTTTGTTTTATTATTTTTTTTTCCCCCAACTTTTTCTCCATCGTCAGCAGATCAGGATTGGAAATAATTTACGTGGAAGCAGGTGATCCTTCTGTTCAGCCCGCCCGCTTGACAATTAAGGAAATAAACTGCTTGGGGTCACTTAGAGGAACGACTCGCAGGCGTCCCCGTGACAGGCAGAAGTCAGACCCCTCGGTGGAGCGGGGCCCCCCCCACAGGGCCCGGAGGAGGGCTGGTTCTGCGGGAGGGACATTCTCGGCCTCTTATTATTCACCGGCTCCCTTTCCAGGACTGACCTTAAGAGTACTCTTAACCTTCCTCCTCCAGCTTGCTAATGGGGAAATAAATCTTGGGAGAGTATCTTAAATTCTTTTTTATCACAGACTGTATCACCGAGATAATAAGACCAGCCTTCAGAGTAACCATTAAGCCACAGAAGGTGTGGTCATCATTTCTGATTTTTTTAGCCTTAATTGCTAGACAGACACTTTAAGTGGGAAGTCTGTCTAATGAGCCCAGTCATTAAAACATCAAAAACTGTTATCTGGGGTTTCTATTTTAGTTAGACATTACATTATTTTAATAAGGGGGCTGCATTTCTTGTCACACGGTTGGTAATGGAGGCTGCAGTCAGTGCCTGGGGACCCGGGGGAGGGGGAGGCGGGGAAAACAAGGTCGCAAATCAAGCCCCGGCCCTGGGGGGGCGGGAGGGTGGTGGGGATACAGATGAAGGGATCTGAGGCTCTGAACAGAGGAGGGGCTGGCCTCCTGGGCAGTGGGGGACTGGAAGCCGCCCCCTCGCCTGGGCCCAGGAGGGTGGCAGAAGTGGGGGGCTATGGTTCGGGGAGCATTCTGGGGCTACCTGAGTCGGGGCTGCCCCAGGAGATACAGGATCATAGAGGCCTGGGCTGGGCCGTGCTCCCCCTTATCTGCCTTCAGGAAGGAGCCAGCCTGGACCTCGCACCCTCTCCAGAGACCCTCTCTCAGCCCCCCTAATGCCCCCACAGCAGGGGTCCAGGGAGGCTGCGCTCACCCTGAAGGTGGCCACCCTTTGACCTCATCTGTGACCCCTAGTGGTGCTTCGAGTTCGGGGCTGGCTCCCAGGGGTGCGGAGGGGTCTCCACAGGCAAAGGCTGCGCTCCAGCCCTCTGGCTGTGTGCCCCCCCCCCCCCCGCCTCACTGTGAGCTCTTCTTTACCCATCTGGCCCAGGCCCGCCGTGCCGGGAGGGAACAGGGCAGACAAACGCAGGCCACCTGTGTAGCTTCCAATTTTCGAGTGGCCACATGTAAAAATACAAGCAGGAAGGTTTGGCTTTAACAACATATTTCAGACAGCATGTTATCCAGAATGTTCTCGCGGCAGCGTGTAATCAGTGCTTCTAAGATGAGCCCCTGCACATTCCTGTCATTCGTCCTCGCACACTTGCCACGCAGCTCAGCCCGCTCGGCCCCCCTTAGAGGGCCGCGGGCCACTGCAGAGAGCACTGGGCCTGGAGCTCGCGACTGCTGCAGAGAAGCCCGTGCCAGCCCGACCTGCGCAGGGGTGAGGGGGTTCGCTTAACACGCACAGCTCCACCAGGAGCGCCTACCTTCCTTTGGCCCCCTCCCTCCCTCCCTCCTCCCTTCCCTCCTCCCTTCCTTCCTTCCTTCCTTCCTTCCTCCCTCCCTCCCTCCTCCCTCCCTCCCTTCCTTCCTTCCTCCCTCCCTCCCTCCCTCCCTTCCTTCCTTCTTCCCTTCCTTCCTTCCTTCCTTCCTTCCTTCCTTCCTTCCTTCCTTCCTTCCTTCCTTCCTTCCTTCCTTCCTAGGAATCAGACTGAGATCTCATGCATGAAATATATGTTTGCTCCCAAGTCTCCATTAAGTAGATTCTAGTCTCTCTCTCTCTCTTTCTCCCTCTCCCCTCCCTTCTCTTTCTCTCTTTCTCTCTTTCTCTCTCTCTCTCTCCCTCCCTCCCTCCCTCCCTCCCTCTCTCTCTCTTGCAGTGGAGAAAAGAGGCATATCTTGGAAGTACTCGGGGCTTACTCCTGGCTCTGTGCTCAGGGGTCACTCCTGGCAGCAGTCAGAGGACCATATGTGGTGTCCGGGATTGTTCCTGGGTCCCCTGTATGCAAGGCGAGTGACCTACCAGTGGTCTCAGTTCCCTGAGCCCACAGATAGTACCCTTCAGCCCATTTTCCAGATGAAGAAAGAGGCAGGTGGTTAATGAGCTTGTTCTGCTGTAGAGCTTGTGACCAGCCATGGCGTACTGTAGTTCTAGGCAAGTTTTTGACTGCTGACCACGTGGCCCCCTCCTCATTCTGAGCTCAGCACTCCAGCGGGGGGCCATGTGGACCCCCTGTAGGAAGCTCGGGTGTGGGCCCTTGGCAGGAGACTAAGGGGCCAATCAATGGGACACGGGGCCACAGGGAGGAAGCAAGGCTGGGGGGCCACACTGGGCAGAGGTGAGGAAGTGCGGCCAAGCTCCCCAGCACGGCAACTGCTCCTGGCCAGAGAGGCCACCTGCTGCGGGGACGGGGACGGGGGACCCCAGTTTGGGGGTCTCCCACCCACAGGAAGCGAGGCAACGTGCAGTCTTCACTTCCAGCGGAGAAAACCCACAGCTCGAAGTTACCCTTAAAAAGGCAGCTTTAATGAGGGAAATACAAGCACGAAAACGGGTAAGTTTGTAACTGTACCCTCAAGGTGACTCACTAATTTAAAAAATTAATTAATTTAAAAATTTTGTTTAAAAAAAGGCAGCTTTGGAAGCAGGTCTCCCCTCGAAGTCACAGAAACCAAACCTAAGGCCCCCCGGCCCCCCAGAGGCGGTTCCAAGAATGAAGAGCAGGGCTGAGACGGCCCGCGGCAGACGCACCTGCCTGGCAAACAGTGAGCCCTGGTCCTGCTCTCGGGACCGCACGCGGGGGAGGAGGGGTCTCCAGCACGCATGTCACGCAGCTCGCGCGCATGCGTGTTTGTGTGTGTATGCAGGTATGTATGTGTATATAATGTATGTGTATTATGTGTATACGTGTGTGGGTATGTATGCATGTGTATGCATGTATATGTGTGTATGCATGTGTGCATGCATGTGTATGTGTGTATATATGTGTGTATACATGTGTGTTCATGTGTATGTGTGTATGTATGTGTACATATGTGGATATGTGGGTATGTGGGTATGTATGCATGTGTATATGTGTATATGCCTGTTGTATGCATGTGTGCATATGTGTATATGTGTGCATGTGTGTATGTGGATATTTGTGTATGTGTGTATATGTGTGTATGTGTGTGTATATGTGTACATGTGTGCACCAGAATTGCAGTGCTCAGTCTCCTATGAGTGCTAGGGCTGAGAATGAGTGTGACCCTGGTCAAGGTGGCAATGGGGCAGGACAGTGTGTCTGAGGCTGACAGCTTCTGACCTCGAGGCCCTGGAGGACGTGCTGAAAGAACCAAGATGGCAGGAGCAAAGATAACTGGCTGGTTCTCACCCGCTCCTCAAAAGCAGACACGTTCTGAGTAACCCCAGCCCTCTCCCCCCAGACTCAGCCCCATCCACACTGGCGGGGAAGCGAGCTCACCTGTTGGCTGGCCCAGGACACTCAGGGCATGCTGTCACTGCAGAGACAGAGTGGGCAGGAGCAGGCCGGAGGGCTTCCAGGGAGGAGGACGGCGGGGCCATGTCCAACTACACTCTAGCTACACCCTGAAACACACGGACACACACTCACACACACACCACACACACACACACACACACGCACGCACACACGCACACACGCACGCACGCACAGAGTGACGACAGTGTTTCCGAGACAGCCCTAACTCACCGCGCCATCGCTTGGTTTACCTTGGCCCAAATTCAGTTCCACCATAGTATGTATAAAGAAGAGAGGCAAATGGACCCTGGAACCACGAGGGGTCAGCAGGGCTGATCTCCACGCAGCAGGAAATCCGCCTACAACAGGGGTGACCCTCTAGGTTTGCATCAGAGGATCTGCACGACGCCAGCCAACCTCCTGGGGTGGGGGGCTGAGTCATGAGACCCCAGGAGAGGAGAAACACTGCGTCTTCCAGGGGCCTCTGCCGCCCCAGCCTGTGTTGTTCAAGGGGCCGCTGTCCCGGAAATAGCAGACTCCGCTTTGCAGAGCGGAAGAGAGCAGAGTGGTCCCACTCTGGCCCGGGACCGCCCCAGATCCCTGCAGCCCGTTCCAGGGAAGGGGTCCGGGAATCAGCCCGCACCCACCAGCGTCACTGTTGAGTCTGTTGGTCCTGAGGACATCACCTGCCCCCCTGACTGTGCCGAGGGCGCAGGCTGGCAGGGCCGGGCTGCAGGTACCTCTGCTGGGCGGTGGAGGTGGCGCCTCTCAGCCACGGGCCTGGGCTTCCCTCCAACCTCCAACACTGCCTTGGTGGTTCCCTGGCCCAGGGCCTGCCCTTCCTTGCAGAGCCCAGCTTGTTCATCCCGAAAACGGGAGTCGGGGGAGCCGCCGCCGGGGCAAGGCAAGGCGGGCAAAGTGGTGCAAAGATGGGAAGAGAGGCCACGTGACGCAGATGGGCGAACTCGCAGGTGCCAGAGAAATAGAAACAGCCGCTCACAGCAACTCCCCTCACAAGGGCGTACGGCAGCGCCAGCCCCAGAGCCCCGGTGAGGGAACCGCCCGGCGGGCACAGCAGCGTGCAGAGAAGCCCGTAGTGTGTGTGTGTGTGTGTGTGTGTGTGTGTGTGTGTGTGTGTGTGTGCGAGCGCGCGCGTGTTGGGGGGGGGAGGGTTGGAATCAATGCAATAGTATTTGGTAACGGGAAGGAATGGGGGTCTGATACCTGCCACTCCCTCCACGAACCCCCAAAACATCTGCAAGGGGAAAGAAGCCAGTGGCGAGGGAACCAGGGTCTAGAGCCCCGTCGTTATGAGCTCTCTGGGCTGGGCAGGTCATGGCACTGTAGCACTGTCGTAGCACTGTCGTCCCGCTGTTCATGGGTTTGCTCGAGCGGGCACTAGTAACGTCTCCATTGTGAGACTTGCCATTACTGTTTTTGGCATATCGAATATGCCACGGGTAGCTTGCCAGGCTCTGCCGTGTGGGCGGGATACTCTCGGTAGCTTGCCGGGCTCTCCGAGAGGGACGGAGGAATCGAACTCGGGTCGGCTGTGTGCAAGGCAAACACCCTACCCACTGTGCTATGGCTCCAGCCCAGGGCAGGTGATAGAGGTAGGAAATAGAGGAGCGGCTGCCTGGGGGTGGGGTCACAGGGGTGAGTGGAGAGATGGGGGTGACTGCTCACGGGTGAGGGGACTGCTCCAGCCGTGGCGACGGCAGTGACGGCACCGGGGGCCTCTCCCAAACCACGGGCGGTACCTTGTTTAAGAGGGAGAGCTGCGTGGGATGTGGAGCTTGATTCAGTCAAGACACACCAATGCTTTCTGCTCCATGCCCCCCCCCCCCGCCTGCGGGTGGCATGGCGCAGGCAGAGCGGGCAGAGAGGGGGGAACAAAAGACGTGACCTTGGCACTCCTTTGCTCCGAGGAGGGGGAGAAGCGGGTAGCGAGGGCCCCTGAACGCCGGCCCCCAGGAGTCTTCCAACAGCAGCTGCCCGCAGGGGCCCTGGGCGGACCCTCCCCACCAGGGCAGGAAGGGGCCAGTGGGCTTGGGAGCCAGGCCAGCAGGGTGCGGGTGCGTTGAGCAATGCGGGGCTCCCCTGGGCTGCCTCCCAGGTCCTGGGCGGGGAGCCCTGCAGGGCAGGGGTGTGGGCTCATTGAAGGTGAGCCCGGCCCAGCTGCCTCGGGAGCACTGAGCCTTGACCTCCGCGAGTGCCTCACCCCAAGGGCTTTCAGGGCTGAGGCACTGGACACGGGCTCCGCCAGGCTGACGGGGACGGCTCCCTCCAGGGTGCTCCTGCCCGCTGGGCCGGGGGCCCCGGTGCGCTGGCCTGCCCTCTCCTCCTGCCCCCTGTCCCCCTGTCCTCTCCTCCGAAGGAAACCCTCTCCCTTCTGGCCCCCAGATCTGCTGGCGGGTGGAGGAGGGGTGGAGTCAGGAAGGGGGTTGAGGGTCCCGGCCGCCTTGGTTCCTGCGCCCACTCAGATCGGGGCCCAAGGCAGGACATGGGGGCCAGAGGGACAAACCACCTAAATGAGGGGTACGGCACGAGACTGGGGGGGCAGGGAGCACGGAAGGAAGCAAGGCAGGGAGGCTGAGAAGCAGCACGGCTGAGGTTGCTGGAGCTCCGGCCCCTGGGGACGGGGGACGGGGGCCGGAGGGTCGGGGGGCTCATCTCTCCCCACGCGGGAACAGGCCTTCGAGGAATGACCCAACCCCCGGGCCTTCTCCCCACCCCAGAGGCCTGCCGGGGAATCTCGGGGTTCATCTCATTGCTCTGTGGGGCCACACTCCGCCATGCCCGCGGGCCACTCCTGCTGGTGCTCGGGGATGGAACCCGGAGGCCCCGCGGGCAGAGCCAGTGCTCAGCCCTCCCTCCCTGGCCCTTGCCAGAGAGCTTAAAGCTTAAAGCTTCACCCCAAAGGTGCTACTCCACATCGGGTGCAATCATTTGGGGGCGGGGTGGGGGCATATAACTGTCAAGTTATCCAGAACACAGCCTCCGCGGCCCCGGTCCACTTGCCCAGATGTCCCTTAACGGGACACCCCAAAGGACCCCTTGCAGGTCCCTTCCCAAGCCCCTAGTAGGTACTGCTGCAGGATTCGAGGGGGGAGGCATTCGCCGGAACTCTCCAAGGTATCCACAGGCCCCCAGTAAAAGGGTGTAACAATAGCCAGGCGCTCTGAGTCCAAGCTGAACAACCGGCTCTCTCCAGAGGGGAAAACAAAGGCTCGACCACGCGTGGCAGTGGAGGGAACCCCGCTAATTTCTGTGGTGTAAATAAATGCTCCACCCACGCCGCTCTCAAGGATGTGTGTGTGTTGAACAACCGGGCACAGAATTCCTGACATTTAATAACGGGCTGTTGTGCTCACAGGCTGGTGTGCCGCCGCCCCCTCCACCCCCCCACCCCTGCCTGGCTCTCCATCACCCTGTATGCCTCTTGAAAAGGTAACGAAAGATGCACCGGACTGAGAGCTGGATGCGTCTTTCCCCAGTCATGTTCGGAGACCAGCTCCCGCGCCTGCGACAGGTCTGAGCAACTTCCCTCGAAGACCGGAGCCCGGTGTGGAAGGCTGACAAGCGTCTCCCTGAACGGCACGGATGCCAGGCGGGCACAAGGCTGGGAGAGGCAGCGGGCAGCCCAGGCCCCTCTCGTGCCACCAGGCTTGCTGGTGCTGGCCCCACTCTGTGTGGGCAGCCCTGGGCCTCCCTCCTCCCTGTAGCCTCCCCCTGCCCACCCGCAGTGGCAGCCCTCTGCCCTTCCCCACCACCCCCTACCTACAGAAGGCACCTGTCCTTCCTGTCCCAGGGGGCACGGGCTTTTCCCATCAGGGCACCTACGACTGATTTCCAAAATGGCACCAGGAAGGACGGGATGTTTTAAACCAAAGGATCCCAGATCCCAGATGGGCAAGTCAGTCCCGTAAGGTGGGGCACGGCAAAGACACGCCCGGGGTCACGTGAGAAGCCTGTGTGAAGGGGGGGAGGGAGGGCGGCGAGAAGAGGGTGCAAGCATGAAAGGGAAACCCCTACAGCTCCCGCAGGGGTGCAGGGGGTCCAAGATGAGGCAGGAGGGAGGGCTTCCAAGGGGGCGCCCGTACCTGGGAGGCAGCTGGCTTGTTTTTTTGTTCACGCCCGTGATTTGTGGCGTGTTTGCCTTTGTGCTGTTCGAGGATCAAACTCCGCGCCTTAAGCAGTTTCACTGTACACCAGTTAGACACACTGTAAAGTGCTCTAAAGATGCTGCTATCTGCCCCAACCCGGAGCACACTCCCCCTCGCCCCCCAAACCCCGACTATTCGGGGTAGGGAAGAAGCAGAGAAGCAGGATCTGGAAGAGTAGATCAGGAGAGGGGGCGGGGGGGGGGGGCGGGCAGCGGGGCACCTCTCGGGCTTGCTCCCTCCAAACTGCAGGGATTGGAGGGGCCCTGAGGGGCAAGGGGAGGAGGAGAGGAAATGGTTATATAAGCCGCGCGGCAAGCCTCAGACTGCCAGGAACTGTCTGTTTGTGAGAACGAAGGTGATATAATTGGAATCAGAGCCTCAGCTGAACCAGGAAGCCAGTGGAGATTTAAATACCAGGATGCAAAGTTTACCGAAGGGATAGGAGAGAGGGAGGGGAGGAGGGCAGAGAGGCAGGGGAGTGGGGAGGGGTGACGGGGTCAGCCGGGAGGGAAGAGGGTGGGAGGGAGGCTGAGAAGGGGGAGGGGCTGAGCTGGGAAAGGAGTGAAGTCGGGCAGGAAGGGGTGGGGGAGGCCCAGAGGGGAAAGCGGCAAGGGCAGGGCAAGGGGGAGGAGGGCTGGGAGTCCGGAGAGGCCAGAGTTTTCTCCATGCTCCAAACTGAACATGCGCAGCTGAGACAAGGCTAGGGCTAGCTGTGGCCACCAGAAGGGGAGATTGTGTTTGCTGGGGTCCCCCAGGGCTAGCTACCCCCCGCAGTGCTAAGGCCCTATACCCAGTGTTAGGATGACCCGGGGGCCAGTCCCCTAAGCCTCTCTGCCAGGTCCAAAAGAGACGCTGAGGGGCTGGAGCAATAGCACAGCGGGTGGGCATTTGCCTTGCACGCGGCCGGCCCGGGTTCGATTCCCAGCATCCCATATGGTCCCCCGAGCACCGCCAGGGGTAATTCCTGAGTGCAGAGCCAGGAGTAACCCCTGAGCATCTCTGAGTGTGACCCAAAAAGCAAAAAACAAAAACAAACAAAAGAGACGCTGAAAAACAGAGCAACAAGCGTCCTCCCCCCGCCCCCCCAAGGCGCCCACTCCTTCCTCTGGGGCACAGGGGTCTGACCAGCAATGCGGGGGCTTCTCAGAGAGACCCAGGTTCCCGGGTGTTGGGCAGGGCACAGGCCTTGGAGCCCAGGGCAGCTGCCCGCTGGAGGGGAGATGGCTCCGCTGTACAGAGGGGGAGACTGAGGCACAGGTGTGTGGGGGACTGCAGTGCATGGAGAGACCAACATCCTTCTCTTTGGCTCAATTTTCTCCTTTACATGAGCTTGCATCTTGATTATTTTAGTGATCGATAGTTTGTCCTTGGGCTGGAGCAATAGCACAGTGGTAGGGCGTTCACCTTGCACGCAGCCGACCCGGGTTCGATTCTTCCGCCCCTCTCCGAGAGCCCAGCAAGCTACCAAGAGTATCCCACCCGCACAGCAGAGCCTGACAAGCTATCCATGGCGTATCCAATATGCCAAAAACAGTAATAACAAGTCTCACAATGGAGATGATACTGGTGCCCGCTCGAGCACATGGATGAGCAACGGGATGACAGTGACATGCTGCATTCTAGACACCCTGACAGTCAACAGGGTGTCTAGATATGTGCTCTGTGTGTGTGTGTGTGTGTGTGTGTGTGTGTGTTCTAAATTTTGTTTGATTTCATTTGGGACTCATCCATGGTGACACCCAGGGGCTATTCCTGGCTCCGTGCTTGGGCGTTGCTCCCAGTGGCGTGCTGGGACCATGTGTGTGGAGGACGGAACCCAGACCTTCTGCACGCAGAGCCTCGAGCTGTCCCTCTGGCTGTGTGAGCATGTGCTACAGCAGTCTCAGGCTCACCGGAGTCCTTCCTGCCCGGACTGGTGGGCGGGTACCTGGGCCGTTCTCCTGCCCTGGTTGGTAGAGCAGAGGGCCCGCAGCGCCCTTTGGCCCGTGCAGGGAACCCGGCGTGGCGCACACTGCTTCTTTAAGAGCATGCTCTTGAGGGAGCTAATTACCCAATTAGCGCATCTAGAGGCAGGCTTACGGTAGGAGGCTGATAATAAGGCGAAACCCCTGAAACTATTGTGCGAGGCGGCTCCTCGCTGTCAGGCTTGCTGTCTGCGTCAAATTATTAATTACGATTCTTAATCACTCCCTTTCCCGTCAGAACCCCTGAGAGTTCAGGCACTTCGGGTCTTCCTAGAACACAGGCTCCGAGGTCTCAGGGAGAAGGGGTGGGTGAGGGCTGGCTCAGACGTGAGGACCTCAGGAGGGGGGTTGGGACGGAGATACCCACTTCCTGCAGGATGGGGGTTGCCGAGGGGGCAGGGGGCAGGGCAGCCTCGTCGCTCAGGGGTCCCACGCCATCTGATGGGGCTGGCGGGAGAAGGGAAATTGGGGTCGCTCTGTTGCTACGGTGAACGCAGCAGAGATCAGTGGGGTTGCCTGCCAGGGGCAGTTACCAACCAGGTTTCTCAGAAAAACTTTCAGGCCGTCCAATCTGTGCCAAGGACGGCCGGGACAGGCGATGGGTGCACTCTGGCAGCCGTCGAACCCCTAACCTCCCCGAGCCAAAGCATCCGCCTGTCCTCTCCCTGCTTCCACACTACACGGATCTTTGGGGCCTGGGTCTGTCTTTCCCAGACCCAGCCCAAGGCCACGCCTGCACCTGACTGCACCGACCTCCAGCACCTAGGACAGGGGCAAAGTCAAGCTCCTGGCTGGATGCTGGCAGCAGGACCAGGACGGAGCCCAGGTTCAGGGACTCGTAAAACCCAACACTGCCACAGAATGGAATGGAAAATGTCGGTTGGCATCGTGACAATAATAGCGGGGAATGATCACGCTGGACAGGAGCGGAGGGTTGAAAGCAGGTAAGGGATATTCCGGATAACCTCCCAGTATCAATATTGCAAACCACAGTGCCCAAAAGGAGAGAGAGAGAGAGACAGAGACAGAGACAGAGAGACAGAGACAGAGAGAGACACAGAGAGACACAGAGAGAGACAGAGAGAGACAGAGAGAGAGAGAGAGAGAGAGAGAGAGAGAGAGAGAGAGAGAGAGAGAAGAAAACTGCCTGCCATAGAGGCAGACAAGGGGTGGGGGTGGGGGTGTTGGGAGGGAACCTGGGGACACCGGTGCTGGGAAATGTGCACTGGTGGAGGGATGGGTGTTGGAACACTGTATGACTGAAACCCAATCATGAACAGCTTTGTAAAAATTTTTTTAATTAAATTAATTTTATTTTGTAAAAATTAAAACATTTTTAAAAACAAAATGTGGTTGCAGTGAGGTTGTGTGTTTGGGGGGGAGGGAAGGCTTAGTTCCATGCTTTAGTTTTTTCCCAAGAAGTGAAACGCACTGAAATGAACAATGGACTAGAAAACATTCATTCCAGTCAATTTGCAGCTGCTGTTAAGTTCCTTCCATGAAAAACGTTTTCCCTTCTCTACATATTCGGGATAACCCAGAATGAGCTGTGACCTGTCAGAGCTGCCTGGGGAGGGAGGTGAGAATTCCTGGCACAGGGGGCGGGGCGGGGCGGGAAGGAGACAGGAAGGGGGTACAAGAGGGGTGCTCTGTGTGGCCTCAGACAAAATAAGCTGTGGGGTGATGCGTGCACACAGCATGCATCACACAGCGGAAAGACCCTGGTTAGTTTAATAAAAGATACGTTCATGGGGAAAAAAATGTCGGGAGTAGTAGCCCTTAGTAATAACAGTACGACTAGAATCAATCCGTTTTCTTTCTCTTCTTTTCCTTCTTACCTGCCTTCCTTTCCATTATGGGCAAGTGTTGTTTAATGTTTTTTTAAGTTGAAAATTGTATGTTTGTTGTTTTTTTTTTTTCTGGTCACAGGGCACTGAGGGGAAAATAAATAGGTCAAGTTAAGGAAAGAGTTTTCCTAGCAGATGTGCAGAAACTCACGGTGTGTGCCAGGCGAGAGCGCGCGGGACAGAAACGCGAAGGCTAGCTAAGAGGATTACGGTCAGCCCAGCCCTGGGTCTGTGTCACTCCGTCAGCAGGGCTGGCAGGAGGCCGGGGACGGGGACACCTGGCTGCCTGGCTGGCTGCTCGCCCTGGTCGGAGGTGCTCCTGACCTCAGCTGTGCTCCTTTCCATTTGGCTCAAAGTCAAGGGCAGGCAGCCTCCGTCCGTCAGGCTGGCGGTGCTTCCCAGACTGCCCGGGACCCCGTGCAGATGACCTGGCCGTCCAGGCTCGCTCCCCGCAGACTGTCTCCAGTTGCATTTTGGCGGCAGGAGGTGTAAGTGGAGCCCCAGCTTGGGAGGGCAGAACCCGCTCTGCCTGCTCCCCTCCCTCCTCCCCCGGCGGGGCAACCCAGGAAAGAGGCAGCTCCTAGCGACAGGGTAGGGTCTGAGGCCAAGTCTCCCTTCCCTCCGGCCTCTGCTCGCTCGTCTGTCCACTGAGGGGTGTCTGGCCCATGAAAGACCCCTTCCACCTTTGAGATTCTGGCGCCACCGGCTCTCTGGCCCCAGTGGTCTTGTCCCTGACGCGGGTCACTCTGTCACGGGGATGGATCTCACACCTGGGGGCGTGTGTGGATTCCCAGGGGGTGGGAACACTTGTAGGGACCCCTCCCACACTATGCCCGGGGGTTGCTAGAGGCAGCAACTGAGGACCACGGTGACGGGGCATCGTTTTCTGGGGTGGCATGTGCAGGCGTCCCTTCCCTGACCCTCCCACAGGGGTGCTGAGCACAGAGTCACGAACACACACTGCACAGGAGACGGGGAAGTGTCGGATTTCATGGCACATCCAACCCCAAACCATCCCCAAACCCGGAAATCCCGCCAATGTCACCGGACCCACAGGCCGTGGGACTCGGGATGCGAGGCGAAGGGGCCCCGGGAGCTTGGCAGGAAGGAATTCAGGGTGGAAATGGTGCACATAAGCATAAGCCGACACAGGAAGGCACGCGGTGAACCAGACACCGGGCAGAAGACCCGCAGTGTGGTTTCACCGACGGAAAGTCCAAATGCTGACGGAGCTACCAACAACATCTTTTCCCAGAGTCTTCCTTTACGGGGAAATAAGTAGCATGAAGTGTGCCCATCCAACCGCTTCTAAGTATACAAGTCGGTGGGCATGAAGCAGCGCCCCTATGCTGTGTAGACGTCACTAGGCCCCAACTCCGTTTTACATACAGAAAACTCCGTATCCCCTAAATAGCAGCTCCCCGACCCTCCCCACTAGATCCAAGGTCACCCCTCATCCACTTCCTGTCTCTGGAAACTCACCTTTCCCAGCTATTTCCTACTGTTAAAATAACACAATGTGGTGGTGGGGGGTGGGGGGGCTGGAGTGATAGCACAGAGGTAGGGCGTTTGCCTTGCACGTGGCCGACCCAGGTTCAATTCCCAGCATCCCATATGGTCCCCTGAGCACGGCAAAGGGTAATTCCTGAGTGCAGAGCCAGGAGTGACCCCTGAGCATCACTGGGTGTGACCCAAAAAGCAAAAAAAATAAAAGACAATATGGATATATTGACTTCTTCCACTGAGCATGATGTCTGAAAAGTTAAATGTGTATTAGAACTGCATTATTCTTATGGCTGAACAATAGCTATTTTATTACTGTATAAATAATAATAATCACTGTATCATTGTCACCTTGTTGTTCGTCGATTTACTCGAGTGGATGCCAATAACATCTCCACTCATCCCAGCTCTGAGATTTTAGCAGCCTCTCCTTACTTGTCTTTCCCAACAATTGGAGGCTCTCTCAGGGTCAGGGGAATGAGACCTGTTATTATTACATTATTTGACATATCAAATACGCCACGGGGAGCTTGCCAGGCTCAGCCATGCGGGTGGGAACTCTCAGTAGCTTGCCGGGCTCTCTGAGAGGCATAAGAAGATTTAGGTAAGAAGATTTAGGGGGACAATTCTGCTGCCTCAACCTCTGCCCGCCACTAAGCTCTTTCCTTGCTCACTGACCCCTTGGCATTTTCCTTCCCTTGAAATTCTAAGAATTTTTGGAAGGATGGTGCTGGAGCGACAGTACAATGGGTGAGGCATTTGCCGTGTATGTGGCCAACCCAAGTTTGATCCCAGGCATCTAATAAGGTCCCCCTGAGTCCTCCAAGAGTGACTCCTGAGACCAGAGCCAGGAGTTATCCCTGAGCACTGTCAAGTGTGGTGCAAAAAACCAAAAAAGCAAAAATCAAAAAATAATTTTGGGAAGGCAAGCCATTTTAAACTATTAAAAGCCTGTTTTACGGGGCTGGAGCAATAGTACAGCGGGTAGGGTGTTTGCCTTGCATGCTGCCGACCTGGGTTCAATTCCCAACATCCCATATGGTATCCCCCCTCCCCTAGAACTGCCAGGAGTAATTCCTGAGTGCAGAGCCAGGAGTAACACCTGTGCAATGCCAGGTGTGACCCAAAAAAGCCAAAAAAAGAGCCTGTTTTACATATAAAGTGCATATATGTGTACATATAATAAAAGGAAGTAAAATTTCACTCTCAAATCACCACTACCTCTTCTACACACATACATTCACACGCATACATGTATATTAAGCCACAAATCATTTTGGTCTTCTCTCCTTAAGGCTACCAATGACCTCATTATTTATTTTTTTAAAAGTTTTTTAATGCTTTTATCTAACTTTCCTTTATTATTTTTCTATTATAAATAATAATAATAGTAATAGTAATATGTGATCCTAACAACCCAAATCCGTACACACAGACATCTGCTGACGGGTTCATGTGTTAGTGGGCTCTGTGGAAAGTCTCCTTTGGGCCGTGGAAGCGAGGCCACCCTGGGCACTCACGCCCGCTGTCAGCTCTGTTGAGGAGACACCGAGGCATGTCATGGGTCGTTTCCGTTTTGACTGTTTGAGGCCCCTCCACCAACTTTTGTTGTAGAGCCCCGAAGAATGGGTCATAACTGGGCCAGGGAAGGGGAGGGACATCTACTGGCCAAGACGCGCCCGCTGGTGATTCCTGGCAAGGAGGGGAGTGAGACCACAGAGCTTGAGTGTTTTTCGCGGCCTTCTACTTCATGGACTTCTAAAGCCGGGGGCGGGAGGGTCGCCCAGGGACCACAGTGCAGCGAATGCTTTACAGGCAGGAGGTCCAGGCTCGGTCCCCAGGACCACAAAGTCCCCTGAGCACTGCCAGCAGCGACCCCAGGCACAGAGCAGAGGGCCCCCTGCCCCCGCCCCTGACCAACAGGCCACAGGACGTTTGTTAGTGACACACAGTGAGCCCTCAGGATGTCCAGGCAGTGCCAGGCTGCTCTGGGAACCAGGGAGGAGGCTCAGGGAAGGAGAACACTGCCCTGCCTCCCCCGTTCTCCTGCGAAGCCCCCATGACAGGGACCCTCACTTCTGTCTGCTCCTGTCTCTCTCCTATGTGCACCTCCTAATAAGACCAATCTGGAGGTTGCTCACTCTGTGAGCACTGCTGTGGGTTAGCTTCTGGCAGCTTCTCAGTGATCGCTGCTGAAGTGCTCCCAGACCCCATTCCAGGGACACCTCCTCCCGTCAGCCCTCCCAGAAGCCTCAAGTCTAAACTGAGAGCACGGGGCTGTGTGTGTGTGTGTGTGTGTGTGTGTGTGTGTGTGTGTGTGTGTGTGTGTGTGTGTGTGTTGGGAGGGGTTCTATTTGTCACGGGCCAAGAGCAGCATGTCGGCCTCCCAACGCCTCTGCCTCTCCCGTGGCCCTGACCACACCTGGTGTGACCCGAGAAAGCGTTTCCCTTTGACCTGGGGAGGGCTGGAGAGTAACAGCTGTGGCCCTCGCGGCCGCCTCCCACCCCCGACCCAAGGACCCCGCAGCTGGAGAAACCAGGGCAGAGGCGTCCCTCCAGCCAAACAGTAAGGGCCCCAGCCACGAGGCCAAAGGGTTCCTTAGAAGCCGTGAGTCTCGCCTACGGACATGCAACACAGACGCTCCCAGAACAGAGACCGGTGGGCTCAGGGCTGGGTCAGTGCGTGAGAGAGAATGGGCAGGGCCAGCACACGAGAGAAGACCAGGCCAGCCCTGGTGTGGCTGGAGCCACACTGCAGCAGGGAAGGTGTTTGCCTCACCTGACTGACCTGGGTTCCATCCCAGGACCCCGCCTGGTCCCCGGAGCCTTGCCCGGATGGATCCTGAGCACAGAGCCAGGAGTAACCCCTGAGCACTGGTGGGTGTAAGCCCCCAGGAAAAAAAGGGGGGACCACTAAACCTCTCTGTCCCTGCTTTCTGTCCCTGTGGCAATGGTAGCTGACCACTGCCCTCTCCTTAAGGGTGTGACAGATCTTAGCTTGGCCCTCTTCCTGCTGTGTGACCTCAGGCCAGAGACGTATGTCTCTGTCCATTCATTTTTTTCATCTCTTGAGTGACAACCACCCAGACATCACACCGTGGAGGTTCCACAAGTCCACGGGAGCAGAGAACTCGAGACAGCCCACGGCCTGCTCCAGTGCCCTTTCTTGTGGGGGCAGCCAGAGGACCCACGTGTTCCACCTCCTGGAACAAGGACCCGGGTGTGCAGCCCGGACCTCGTCTCAGGAGCTGTCGCAGTGGGGTGTGTCTTCAGAAGAATCAACCACGGTGCCTTCCCGGTGGCCAGCCCCGAGTTCCGGCCCTTCCACAAGGTAAGCGGCCCACCAGCCCGAGCCACTCTGGCTTTGAAGGCACGAAGTGAAATGTGGGGATTGAAAGAGAAAAGGAGTGAACTTGAACTTTTCCACGGGTAGCGAGGGGTCTAACTCCCGGTTGCCTCCTGTGGCTTTCGCCCTTGCTCACCATCAGGCCACCGCTTGTGACCATCAGTTCTTGCCCCTTTTATACCACTGAGAGGCAACCCTTTCCCAATCTTTCTGAAGGCCTTGTCCCTTTTGGGCAGGGGGGTCGGGTTGGGGGGCCACACCCGGTGGTGCTCAGTGGTTACTCCTGGTTCTGTGCTCAAAGATCACTCCTGGCGGTGCTCAGGGGATCTGTTGGGGTTATGGGGATCAAGCCTTGATTAGCTGTGTGCCAGGTGAGAGCCTTAGCCCTTGGACTTTCTCTCTGGCCCTTTTCTTTCTTTGATTTTTTTTTTCTTTCAGGCCTCCCAAGCTGTGCTCGGGGATACCAGGTTCAGGGGTACTAGGCCAACTGGGCAAGCAGCTCAGAGCTGGGACCCAGCAATGTGCCACTGATGGGACCTGTGGTGTCGGGACTCAAACTCAGGTTCTTGTACCTTCAGGTCCCCTGACCTCTGAGCCATATCTTTGGCCCTTGGGAGCTTTTTATAACATTAACAAACTTTTATTGCCACATGTATTACAAAAATGTGCATGTGTGTTTAAATCCTTTTTTAATTTATTTATTTTTAACCACACCCGACGATGCTCCTGGCTCTGCACTCAGAAATCACTCCTGGTAGTGCCCGGGGGACCATCTGTGATGCTAGGCATCAAACCCAGGTCGGTTGCCTGCAAGGCAAATGCCCTACCACTGTACTGTCTCTCTGGCCCTGTATATTTAAATCATTTTTAAATTTTTTTTAAAGTGCCAGAGCATTAGTACAGTGGGTAGGGTGCCTGCCTCGCATGCAGCAGACCTGCATTCTATCCCCGGCATCCCTGAGCACTGCCAGGAGTAATTCCTGAGTGCAGAGCTAGGAGTAACCCTGAGCATTACCGGGTGTGACCCAAAAGAGAAGGAAAAATATTATTTTTTCAATGCTCATCAAGAGATCTAAAATACTTAATTCTTTCCTAGTCATTCTTATAGCATTTTCCCCTAAGAAAACAGGATTTTTGGAAGAGAATAACCATTCTGATATATGAATCAGGGAGCATTGTAAACTACCCAGGCACACAGTTAGTATGTCAGCACTAGGGTGAACGAACAGTACAATGACATTAAAATGAGATTTTCTATGAAGCATTAGGAAATGCTCACAGTGAAACTACTCAGTGGTACAAACTGCACAATCTCAATATAGATGAAGTTAAAAAAAAAATAAAGACATCTGCTCTAAAACAGTTTGCAAGGAGATGCACCCACAAACTTATACTACTCAATGGAATTACTTCTCAGGAGTGGAATTAATCATTTGCTTGGATCTTTGTACTCTTCTAATTTTCTAAAACTTTTAGAATATGCTGTTTTATAACTTAAGAAATTTGCTTCTGTCTCGTCGGTTTCTCCAAATAGGGCAACTATTGGATTTAGGGCACCTAAGTCTGGCCACCCCAGATAGCTGGTTCCACTCCCCAAGTTTTGGATGCAGCCGGCGGGGAACTCTGCATTTCTAACCAGCTCCTGGATGACACCGTTGCAAGGGCCCAGGGGATCACAGTGAGAACCGTGGCCCAGTGCTGCCAAAGGGCATTTCTCTCCTATTACTGGGTTCCCTCCAGGTGGAGGAAATGAGGAACACGGCACTCGAGCGGCTTCCTCTCTGCAGATGGATCGATTGTTCACACCAGCCGAGGAAGGAGCCAGAACATGACCACAAGCCCAGCAGGCAAGCGTCCTCCTTGCCGGTGCCAGAGCCACATTCTTGGAAGATCCCTGCTCGAAGCACGCCCGCCATTCCTGTTCATTTGCACCCGCAGGCGCTCTGGGGAAGGGGCTCTTTCCTTAGCATTCAGTTCTCATCGTCTCAATGAACTTTGACCAGTGACTCCTGGGTCCCCTGGTCCCAATTCCTGGAGGGTTCGGGACACCGGGCACAGGCCATGAGAAGTGTCCAGTAAGAGCGTGCTGGGCCCCTCCTTCTCTGCAGGGACTGGGTGGATGTAAAGGAGCAAGGCTAGTGGGGTAGAGGGGGAAGCTTAAATTCTAGTGTGCGTTTGGGGGCTAGGGACTCAACTCCTGGCTTCGATCACTTGAGTCACACCCCCACCTTTCCATTTCTATTTATAAGATGGTTTTGGGGGAGGGGAGGCAGGGAGTTCTCCATGAGCAGAAGCAGGGAGGTGGGGTTTGGCTGCTGGAGGAGGGAAGGGGTGGAGAGATGGCCCCAACCAGGCTGGAGTCTGGAACCAGGCATGACAGGGAGGGTGGGACTAGACTTGGGAATGAGGCTGCAGGGAGGAAGATGGACAGCGAAGGGGTCCAATCATGGGACCACAAAAGACAGATAATCCCGATTTCCCCTTGGGGACTGAAGCTCGGGACTCCTCAGGCTCTACACGCTCAGTGTGGACCCCAGGCCCTCCCTGGCTTGCTGGCAGAGGATGCTGGGAAGGCATCTGGAAAGTTGAACCCTGGAACATTAACTTGACAAGAAACCGTCCTGGTGGCCTGGGGCAGGTGGGCTTGGGGGAGGCTCCAGCAGACACTGTGGGCACCTTGGGAGTGCCCAAGACTCCTGGCAGCTCTCCAGAGTCTTCAGGGCCAGTCCACAGGCATTGGCCCTCCTACCTCCCTCAGACATAGATGTAAAAAGGGAGGAATGAGGGGTGCAAGGCAGAAAGAAGGGGGCCACCCACCTGGTAGCAAATTCCCGACAGCAGCAAAGTGCAGGACCCTGCATGTCTGTCCCCCTGCACCTCACCCCCAGGCTTGCTCACTGGACACTGGGCTTCTCCTGTGTCCTCCCTCCCCCTCCCATCTCTCTGAAGGCTGGCTTAATGCTCATTCGAAAACAAACCACAAATCACGAAACATACATACAGTACCACTGCTTTAAAGAACACTTTAAAATGCACATGTTCCTCTCCCGACCCCAACACACACACTATAACATACCTGTTTCTGCCTTTCCATGCGTTCCCGTTTATGCAAATGGAATTCTAGATTTAACCCTGTGGGAAACTTACAGGCAGGAAGTGAATCGCCCAGAAAGTTTGGCTGGAACGAGAGCACTTACGGACAGACAGAAGGGACAGCAGGACGGGCAGGAGCATCTCCACGTGCCAGGGCAGGTAGGAGTGAGTCCTTGAACTCTGTGCTTTGAGAGAACGCGTGGAAGACTGAGGTCCTGGTGCCCAAAGGGGTATAGAGTGGGCTGTCCTGGACCGGTCCTGGGGTCCCATGAGCTCGGGGGGGGACCAGCTGGGAGGCACTGATGCTATTTAGTAGAAGCAGAGGCTGAAGAATCCGCTGGGGCTGACCAATGCCAGGGCTGAGGGCACAGTGGTCCCTGGACGGTCAAATCAGAGACACACTTGGGGCAGGTGTCTGTATCCTGAGCAGGGGGGACAGCAGAGCTACAAGTCTTGGAATCTGGCTTAGAAATGGGTTTCCAGAGACCCGCAACAAGGCCACCCTAGCCCAGTGGAGAGGGACAGACCCAATGGGGCAGTTTGGTTGCGTTTCTTGTGCACTGGCCAGAGAGTTAGAACGCACCCCCGCCTGGCTGTGTACTCTCAACTTTGTCATTTGGCTCTGGGGACCATAAGGGATGCCAGGAGTCAACCCTGGGTTGGCTGCGCAACGGAGCAGGTGTCCTACCTGCTGTGCCATCTCCCCAGCCCCTCACATGCCTATTGAAATGAAGCCAGGAGTCTAGAGGGGCGTGCCCACACGCAGGCAACCCCCAAACTACAGAACCCAGCATGCCGTACAGCTCCGAGGAAAGGGAGGCTGCTTCCTGCCCCAGCAGAAGAAAGAAGGAAGTCCCGCCCCCACCCCGCTTGCCTGCTAACAGCCCCTTTCAAAACTATATAAAAGGATGCTGGCTTCGGTTGTGGGCAGGTGTACCTGTATCCCACCATGAAACAATGTTTGCCAAACTACCTTTTGGCTGTCATTTTCAAACGAGCCTACTTGGCTCATGAAAGAAATGAGTTGCCTTTCATTTGAAGCCAACAGTAGTCTACCATACTGCATTGAGCCGAGACCCCATCATTGTTGTTGCCATTCTTTTTTTTTTTTTTTTGGGTCACACCCGGCGATGCACAGGGGTCACTCCTGGCTCATGCACTCAGGAATCACCCCTGGCGGTGCTCAGGGGGAAACATGGGATGCTGGGACTTGAACCCGGGTCAGCCGCGTGCAAGGCAAACGCCCTACCCGCTGTGCTATCGCTCCAGCCCTGTTGTTGCCATTCTAAGCGAACAAACAGGGTGGTAACTCGGGTTTGTGAAGGGTTGAGCTGCTCAGTCCCGACCTTGCAGGCGGGCACACACTGCCGGAGGAGCAGGGTCTGTCTGAGGGAAGGGCAGAGGCCACGGGTTCAGTCCTGCCCGAGTGCACGTTGCCTGTGTTTGGGCCTTGGAGTGTGTGTGTGGAACTGGGGCAGGGAGGCTGAGGCCCTGGAGAGATGCCAGGGTGGCTGGAGAATGCCAGGAGCCCAGGGATTAGGCTGCCTCTGTGGGTTACAACATGCTCTCTCGGGGGAGGATCCAAAATGGGCAGCAGAGGGGGCAGAGTGGAGCCGGGGCGGGGACAGTGGAGGGAGGGCAGGGCACCAGCAACTTCAGGCATGTCGGGAAAATAGGTGCTGGTCACACCAGGAGGGAGTGACGCTTGGTGGGGGTCCTCGGGTGGGGGGTGCTCTCAGAACTCAGGGTTCTGTCCAGTGGCATACACAGCATTCCCCAGAAAAGGGCACCACTCTTACACCTTGTGCCCCTGTGGGCCTGTGCCATCCTATGGGAGCTACTGATTATAGATCAATGAACGAGTGAATGAGTGAGCCAGTGAGGGAGTCTACAGGTGAATGGAGCCATGAACACGAACCAGAGTCGAACCTCCCCCTACTCAAAGCTGGAATATCCCGTTCCATCTCTGACTCCCCGCAGAAGGAAGGGTGCAGGTCCATGCAGACAGGGAACTGGCACCCTGAGGAGTTGCATGTCCCTACTGACAGCTGTGGTGATAGGTCCCGGGCACAGAGACGTCCAGCTTGCCTGATGCCTCTGAGCATTCCTCCACAGGGGCTGGCTAGAGAGTGCAGGGAGTAAGACACTCACTCCCCTTGCCTGTGGCCCAGGCTCGTTCTCCCCCAGCACTGCATATGGTCACTGCTAGGCTCACTCTTGGGCACTGAGCCAGGAATAGCCCCTGAGCACTGTTGGGTGTGTCCCCAAATCATACACTCCAAATATACCTTAACAGAAATTATAGGGATCAGACTCAAATAAATCTCCAAAGAGATCGACAAGCTGCAGAAATGCCTCAGGACCCTGCACCAGGCTGAGTCTCATCCAAGGCACCCTGGAAGGGGGTACAGGTAAGCCCACCACCTGCCCAAACAGAGCCCCAGCAGCCAAAAACCTCCACAGTTCCCCCATCATCCAATCACCGGCCATGCTCACAGCTGGACTCCACGGGCCCCGGACAAGCGTCATCCAGGAATGACTTTATTGAAAAACTCAGGTAGGCAGGTTTTGTGACTGAAATCTACAGGCTCTCACAGAGTCAGGGATGGGTGACCTCTCCCACCGCCCTGTTCTTCCAGAAACCTGGCAGTCATACCCACAAACTGCCTCTGGCACCATATAAGCTCATTAACCTTCCATGATCCAAAGACTCGTAAATAAGTCTCAAAGGAGATCAACAAGCTGCAGAGATGTTTCCAGACCCCTGAAGTCACCATTCAGTTAAAAATTTAACTCCAGCTATATCACCCCATTTAAAATTTTTAGAATTCCTGGAATATACTCTACATCTCATACTCTACACCACTGATATACCAGGAGTAGCACACCACATTGTATGGGATGTAAAGTAGAAGGCAATCAATCTCAATGAAGAAAATATTAACACAGAAAGCTTAACCTGTAACAACATTCTAGTAATCTCTTACACAAGGGCTTAATTACTCCAGGGTGAGATACAACAATCTTCACACACTTTGTTCTAAGGGAACCTTTTTTTTGATCATTTTTAGTGAATTATTCATAACAAGCAATACAAAATAAATTATTTAGGCCCTGCTACCGGGGCAGGCTTGGGAGGTGGTTGGGAAAATTGGAAATAATGGTGGTGGGAAGGTGCCATGGTGGTGGGATTGGCGCTGGAATATTGAATGTAATAAATCATCGTGAACAACTTGATAAAAATAAAATTAAATTAAAAATAAGAGAGATAATCGGGATCGCTATTTAGTGATCACTGATGATGAGTGACGGTTCCTGCTCCGGACTGTAAAGAGACAGAGTGTATAGGATGCACTTCCGATCTGAATAGCCGAATATCTGGTTCGTAGGGAACATAGAAACTAATGAGACAGATGAATGTCATTTGGGCTGCGGAGAGCACGGAGATGAGCCACCAATGTTTGTCTTCGGGAGGGGCCGCTACAAGGGTCTTAGCCAGCTCTGGGACAGCCTGCTGGGATGCCCTAGGCCTCCTGGACCACCATTGTGTCCTCCCAGGAAGCGGGCATCCAATGACTGTCTGAAGTATGTGGGGACGTCCCAGCCCCACAAGTCCCCACGGGGCGCTTCCCCGGAGCCTCTGCCTCCTGGGGTTGTGGGTTCCCAGGATACTCCTCACTCACCCCTGCACCCTAAGCTCTGCCTCCTACACAGCTTCCTGGAGCCCCTCGCCTGGGGAGAATGAATGGTGACTGCCACCCCAAATATAACGCGGATTCAGGCGGGATTCTGCAGTTCAGACTCTTGGCCCTGGAAAGAATGGTGGGTGGAGAAAGAGGCCGCAAGACACAGCCTTGAAACACGGCGCTCCCTGGGACTGACGGAGGTTTTCGTGAATTAATGTGTAACGCATCTCTTATAGACTGGCGGATGACTCTGAGCAGCTATTTCTCTCGTCCTTCCTGTCGGAGGCTCAGCTCCGGGGCCTGTGATGGACAGGAGCGGCTAGACCCTGGGGAGAACGAGGTGGTTTCTTTCCTGCAGGGCTCAGCCAGCCATGAGAAATGCCAATTAAGACAAAACGGCGAGGAATCATTTCGGTTGTCATGCGAACCCCTCAACTCGGGGAATCACAGGCTGGGACCATCTCCCCGGTCTCTGGGAAAACAGGGCCCTCTTCATTGGTGTCTCTTCCTCTGGGAGGTGCTGACATGCGGAACTTTCCAGGCCTGATGAGAAGCCCAGAGTCTGTCTGCCTGTCTGAGACCTTGGGCAGGCCTGCAGAGGAGGGGGGCAGAATAGGTACCCCACCCCACCCCACCCTATGCCAGGCCATGCTGGTGCCAGGAGCACCAGTAGCAGAGTCCCTTACCAGAAGCCAAGGGCAGAATAGGGTCTGATCTGCACTCTGGTCCCCAGAAAAGGCGAGATGCTTGGTGAGGTAGTTGGTTGCCCCTCTCTCCCCCACCCCTCCATCGTGGAGAGAACTGTGGTGCTTTGCCACTAATCATCTTTTTTCTGAGGCATTCACTCCTAAGTGACTGTTTCTGGCGTGATCAATGCTGCCGTGAGCTGGGTGGGGTGGGGTGGGGGGTGGGAGGTGTCCAGGTGCCTGTCTTCACCGTCGCAGCCAACAGGGCATCAGGAGTCCTAAGTGGGTGAGGCCACAAGAGCCTGTGGGGGGCACAGTGGGACAGAGACAGGGACTTGAGGGTGGCAGGCTGTCACCAAGACCCTGGACCTAGGGCCCGGGCGCCTCCTGCCTGAGAGAATTCAGATTCCTCGTGGGACTCCAGGTGGCAACTATGCTTTGGCATCTGTCAGATGGATGCCCACCCCCAGGTAATCGGGGTGAGGGATAACTTTTGGGGGGAATGAACAGGGAAGGTTTCTCCTCTTAACAGCAGTGGGCTGGAGCGATAGCACAGCGGTAGGGCGTTCGCCTTGCACGCGGCTGACCCAGGTTCGATTCCTCCACCCCTCTTGGAGAGCCCGGCAAGCTACTGAGAGTCTCTCGGTACCGGCAAGCTACCCATGGTGTATTCGATATGCCAAAAGCAGTAACAAGAAGTCTCAAAAAATGGAGATGTTACTGGTGCCCAATCGAGCAAATCAATGAGCACTAGCAACAGTGCTGGAGAAATAGTACACAGGGAAAGTGTTTGCCTTGCACGGGGTCAACCCCGGTTCCATCCACAGCAGCCTTGACGGTTCCCCCAAGCATTGCCAGGAGCGATCCCAAGCACAGAGCCAGGAGTAAGCCCTAAGCATTGCCAGGGGGTGGCCCAACCCTGACATCAAAAATAAAAGCTGCGGGGCCTGGAGAGAGAGTCCAGTGAGTAGGGCATTTGCCTCCCATGCATTCGAGTCTCATCCCCAGCCCTCCAGAGCCCCCCAGGCACCAAAAGGAGTGATCCCTAAACACAGAGCCAGGAGGAGGGAGCCCTGAGCACAGCTGGGAGTGGCCCAACTCCCCACCCCCAAATAATAACAAAAATTAATACAACAGGGGCCATGCAGGGACTACCACGAGGGCACGCCCTGGGCTTCCCTGGGCGTTCCACAGAGCGGTCAGTCATGCGTAGGTAGGAGCAGGCCACGTGAGTCACGAGGCCACGGGCAGGCTCTGGGGGCGGCTGGAAAGTGTCGGGGCCCAGAGATGGGCCGAGTGGGCACTGTTGGGAATTATTGCTCACATGTGCTAGTGTAATGCATCATTTCTCTTCTGAATTCCCCGTCACTCACTCGGGGGACCAGTCACCTGCAGCTCGGGTTATAAAAAATGTCCACAAGGAAAAAGGGTGAGCTAGATGGGAACAGGGGGTCTCCACCCTTCCGCCCCCACAAGGGCCTCCTGAGCAGAAGCTGTGGCCGAGGGTGGCTGTAGAACAGGGTTCTGGACTAGGCCGTGCGCCAAGAACACGATTGTCCTGTCCCGAGGCTGTGCCACCTCAGATGCCCCCTGAGCCCCCCTAGGGCTCAACCTGCACCAGCTGATCCTGCCCCGCACACAGCAGCCTGGGAGGGAGCAAAGGCTGTCACCTTGGCAGTTCACCTTCTGGCTCTGTCCGTCATGGGGAGACTCAGGGACCAGGAGACCCTGATGTTGTCTATCTCTTGTCCTCAGGTGGCCCCAGGGACCTCCAGCCACGCCTGAATGGTCACAAAGACGGCGTCCAGCAACATCCGTCTGGTACGGCTGCTGGGCTGGGCAACGGGGCCGTCGGAGAACATGAGATGTGAGTTCCCCGGCCCCGATGGGCTTTGAACAGGGGCAAAGAGGAGGCCCTGGGGGTGTTCGGCCACTGGTGGCCTCTGCTGCGAGGGCACCCAGCTCCATCCTGAGAGCAGGCTCGGCCCAGGCCCCTCTCCGGTGAGACGTGACTTCCGCTACACTGGACCTCATGGAAGATGTCAACGTGAAAGTTGACACAGTGCTGCGTTCTATTTCTTCTACAACCGCTCAGGCAGATTCCAGCCGCACCCCACCCCAGGGAAGCCTGAATCATTAATTACTCTGAGGAACCCTCGTGTGGACCCGTCTTCACGCCCGTCCACCACTCAAGGCTGCGTGGGAGCCAGCCAGGATTCTGTTTTCGGCAGCTCCGGGGAGGTTCAGGGCTGCATCTTTCCCTCAGCCTCCTGACCCCGCCCCGCCCCACACCTGAAGCCCGTGGGCGGCCCGCTCAGAGCCCAGCTCCTCCCAGGGTGCTCCCCGCCACGCAGCCCCTGAATCCATTCTCACCCCACTTCCCAGGGCACCGCTCAGTTTATTTCCAAAATTATAGACAGTTCCTGCACTCGGGGGAGGTCTTCTTCAAAGAGGGACACGTGCGTGGGCGGGGCCTCGTGACACATCCCTGGTCAGTCGCAGGAAGTGCCTAGGAATGGGGGATGGGGAGCAAAGAAGCTGGGAGCTCCCTGGGGGAAGCGGGTCCTTAGCCTGGCAGGAGCAATATCTGGCATGGGGGTCTAGAGCCTCTGTGGGGCAGGGGATCTGCGGGGAGGGCTCAGGAGGCTGGACCCGGCCCCAGCATGTGGGAACACCAGGCTCCATCCCTGCTTGGAGTGGCTCCAGAGCACTGGCCCAGGACTGCCAGGTTTGACTACACCCCCAACACACACACACATACACACACACACACACACGCACACATACACACGTGCACATGTGCACACATGCACACGCGCACACCCACACGGACACACATGCATACACACATGGACACACACGCACACATACACACACATCAAAAGAAACAGACATAAAAATTGGCCTGGGGCCAGGAAAGGGAGAAGGTGCCATTGACCCTGTCATGGGTCCCTGGGACCACTTGCAGCCTTAGGGCAAGAAAGAAAAGGTTGAACACGATGACATAGAGGGGAATGAGGGACGGGGAAGGAGAGAGGAGTGCCTTCAGGGTTCTGGAGCAGAGAAAGCTGGGCAGGGCCTGCCTCGGAGGCCGGGGGTGGGGGGGACAGGCATGGGCTGGGCATGGGGACTCTCTCCTTCGGTCCCACAGTCACCACGGGAGAACGACAAAGCACAGCTCTGAGAGGTTCCATCACTAACCCCAGCCACGGCGCCTGGGCGGACGGCCTGAGCCTAGTCTTTCGTCCAGAGAGAGGAGCTGAGACCCCCTCAGGGTGCATCTCCCGCCTCCTGGCTCAGGGCGTGTCCATCTGCCCGTGTGTCCGTGTGTCCGTGTCCCAGCTCCCACCCAGCACCTTTTCCCGGGACGCTCAGCTGCGGGGAACCCTCCAGGCTAGAAAAGCGCCTCCGTGATCGAGTCCTGGTCCTAGCAGGGCCACGGGCACCCACCTCTGTGCAGACAGGCCGGAGCTGGCCTCTGCCTGCCCACGGGCAGCGTGGCCTCTCGTGGCAGGGGCTGCTGCCCTCCCGCTGGGGCTGTGGGAAAGCCCTGCGGGCAGTGTGGACCCTCCCAGCACCCCGCTGTTCTCCGCGGCTTCCCCCCTCCGCGTGGGCTTCACGCCGTCGTCTGGCCTTTCATCCCAGCGTGGGGCTGGGGCTGGCCCGGAGAAGAGCCCGTCCGTGTTATTGGAAAGGCTTCCAAGGGCTGGAGGCCGGGTTCACTCAGAGGGTACGCCGTGGGGGTGAGGGTGGGGGAGCATGCCACGCCCCCAGCGGGAGCGCTGACCAGGGAAGGAGGGGAGGAGTTGGAAGCCCATAGCTGGGGGTGCGGAAGGGCCAGCCAGGGGCCATCAGCCCAGCCAAGGGCCCAGCGCCCCAGGGCTGCGCCCTCGGCACTGCCTATATCCCTGTCTGCCTTCACAGCAATGTCCCCCGGCCTGCTGGGTCAGGCCCCCCGAGGCCGTCAGGGCAGAGTGAGGGATCCTGGGGCCTCCGGTCTGTTCCCTGACGCTCCTCCTTCCAGAAGCCAAAGTGACACCCCAACACATAGGGGAACTCCCAGGAGTTTTAACTCCTCACTGCAGCCTGGGCGGATGCTGTGCACTGTCCTGTCTGGTGAGGAAAGTTCCAGGAGGTCCCCATGCCCACAAAGAAATGCCCTCTGGGGCTGGAGTGATAGCACAGCAGGCAGGGCGTTTGTCTTGCGCATGGCCAACCTGGGTTCGATTCCCAGCATCCCATATGGTCCCCTGAGCACCGCCAGGGGTAATTCCTGAGTGCAGATCCAGGAGTAACTCCTGTGCATCACCGGGTGTGATGGAGAGAGAGAGAGAGAGAGAAGAAATGCCCTCTGCCCACACACAGCGGCCTTTCCTGGGCGTCCGTCTCTGGCCAGCAGGGCTGCGGGGCACTCTTAGGAAGACCGGAAGTGAGGCCACAAAGTGGGGGTTGGGCCTGGGCTCACCTAACGCTCCACTTTCTCCTCCTCAGGAGGTGGAGCAGGGAAGGAACGGGTGAGGGAGGCCTGGGTGGCCAGGTGGGACCCAGAAAGGCAGGCCCCAGGCACTGCACGGGCAGGTTTGCCTGTGAAGAAGCAGCACGAAAGTCCCAGGAGGAAAAGCTGAGGGTGAGAATGCCCATTTCACACCCCCACCCCAAATGGCCCAAAGGCACCTGCCCATAAAAAAGCAGGGGCCACTTCGGCTCAGCCTCCTGAGGTCCAGTGTCCTGGCCATGGGGTCAGGGGTCCCAAGATCATGCAGTAGTCTTGAGGGGTGAGAGTGGAAGGTTCATGGGGACACAGACACATGTGGCGCGCTCTCTCACACACACACACACACGCACACATGCACACACACACTCACGCACACATGCACACACACACACTCATGCACACATGCACACACACACACACACACACTCACGCACGCACGCACACACACGTAAGCATACAACCAGCGCAGTCCAAGGAAAACACAGCAATACCCAGAAAACAACCCAGACATGCTCCCCTCCCCACTGCCAGCCCAGGCCTCGCGGTCGGAGGAAAGCAGATCAAGCCTGTTTCCTTTTATTGCAACTTCTACCCTTCTAGAATTTCTCCCTCTCTGCAGGTCCCGGCCCCAGAGACATTAATCCCTATTCAAACCAACCGTCAAGGTTCTTCCTTCATTAAAAAAATAATAATAATAATAATTAAATTTCTCAAAATACCCCAACGTAGCAGCTCTAATGTTGCATGGGGTGCATTCACGGGGGATGGGGAGGGGGCCTCACCTGGCCTCTCTTGTTGGAGGGAGAAATGTGACCCTCTCACCTCCACCGGCCCCTCCCTCCCCAGCTCTAATCAACAGATATTCCAGTCCCCAGAGCACAGCTGTCCTGTGAATTGTCCAGGCAGGATGATGGGGTGGGAGCCCCAAGGCTGGTGCCTACAGCTCAGGTGTCCTGGCCCCCCTTCCCTAGCAGGTGGGAGTGGAGGTGGAGGAGGAGAAAGAGGAGGTAGAAGAGAGGGAGGAGGAGGAAAGGGAGGAGGAGAGGGAGGAGGGGGATGAGGAAGAGGAGGAGGAGAGGGAGGAGGGGAGAGGAAGAGGAGGAGGAGAGGGAGGAGGGGGAAGAGGAGGAGGAGGAGGAGGAGGTAGAAGAGAGGGAGGAGGAAGAGGAGGAGGAGAGGGAGAAGGGGGAGGAGGAGAAGGTAGAAGAGAGGGAGGAGGACGAAAGGGAGGAGGAGAGGGAGGAGGGGGATGAGGAAGAGGAGGAGGAGGGGGAGGTGGGGGAGGAGGAAGAAGAGGAGGAGAGGGAGAAGGGGGAGGAGGAAGAAGAGGAAGGGGGGAGGAGGAGAGGGAGGAGGAGGAGGAAGAGGAGAGGAACATCAGGAAGGAGAGAAGCCCTTTCCAAGCAGCCTGCTGAGGGTCTTGCTCCAGTGAGGGGGTGGGGGTCGGTCAGGGGACTGAGTTTGAAGCTTATGAAGAGGTGGGTTCAGCCGCCAACCCCCCCTTCACCCATATCAGGAGCCCTGGAATTGCTCTTCTGTGGATCAGCCCCAGTTGCCTCTCTGTCTCGAAGAACTAGAGAGGTTGCTCAAGGGTTAAGGCACTTGCCTTGCATGGAGCCATCCTAAATTCCATCCCCAGCACCACACACAAGCCCCACCAGGAATGCCCCCTGAGTGCGAGCCAGGAGTCAATAAACCCTGAGCACTTCTGGTGTGGCCCAGACATTTTAAAAAGCACGATAAGGGCCAGAGCGATAAGGTAGCACATGGCTAGGGTTCTGGCCTTGCACGCAGCTGGCGCTGGGTTTGAGCCCTAGCCCCGTGCACATGGTCCCTCTGAGCACCACCAAGAGTGAGTCTGAGTTCAGAGCCAGGAGTAAGCCCTGAGCACCGCTGGGCATAGCATCCCCCTATTCCCCATCCCAACACAACATTCACAACAATGAAACAAACAAATGTGCTGCTACTGGAGGGCAGATGTGGAGCGCCCATCTGTGCGATGGTTGTGGGGTGTGGGTTGAATGGCCGGCCAGGATGGCAACCTGCCCTATTAGACACCAGAGGAGAGTGGGGAGGGTTCTCCGGGCACTTCAAGGGAAGCCAGGACGGATGTCCCAGAGGGGGCCCGAGACAAAGTGGTCCCAGGCCAGATTCACGCAGCTTGGGTTGAGCCCTCAGGGGACAGGTTCACTGTCGTGGGAAAGCCATCTCTACAGACATCATCAGCAAAACAGGGACTTCTCCCAAGATTCAAAACAGACTGTGCCTGTGACCGAGCAATTCCACTCCTTTGGGTCTCCCCCCAGATGGTTAAAGTATGAGTTCACAGATACCTGCCCACTTGGGCTCATTGCGGCCATTCACAATTGCCAAAGACCTGGAGACAGCCCAAGCGCCCAGTGGCAAATGAGGGAATGGAGAGACTGTGGCACGAACAACCCGTGGAATATGACTCAGCATGGAGCAGAGAGCAGATCTCGCATCGCACTAAGCTTGCCTGGCCCCAGGCATGTCGCGCTAAGTGAAACAGGAGAGAGACAAGTCCTGTGGCCTTGCTCGCAGGTGGGACACAAGAAACACGGGAAGGGGACTAGAGCGGTCAGCAGAAGCTGCCTGAGATTCCGTCTACAGAACTGAGAAGACCCAGGGAGGGAGGGGAAGGGAGGGGAGGGGAGGGAGGCCAGAAGGGACATTGGGCCCTTTGTCCTGGAGCAGAAATCCACACGGAAAATAGCGCCCCCAAGCACAGCAGGGATTTGGGGTGACTCCGAACACTTCATCCTGATAAGTAGAGGATGAGGTGGTCTTGCAATGCCCACAGCTCTCCTCATCTCCTCATGAGGGGTCTTTCAACAGAAAAGAAAATGTCAGATTTTTATTTATTTATTTGTTTGTTTGTTTATTTATTTATTTATTTTTGCTTTTTTGGGTCACACCGGGTGATGCACAGGAGTTATTACTGGCTCATGCACTCAGGAGTTACTCCTGGTGGTGCACAGGGGACCATATGGGATGCTGGGAATCGAACCTGGGTTGGCTGCATGCAAGGCAAACGCCCCACCTGCTGTGCTATCTCTCCAGCCCCAAAAACGTCAGATTTATTTTGGTGGTGGGGGGTGGGAGTGTTTGGGGCTGCCTGGAGGTGTTTGGGGCTTAAACCTGGTTCTGGGCTCCGGGAAACAGAAAAGTCAAAGGTCAATTTTTTTTTTTTTTTTACTTGAGCCATACCCAGCAATACTCTGGGGTTAGTCCTGGTTCTGCACTCAGGAATCACCCTGGTGATACTCTGCGGTGCTGAGGATTGAACCCAGGTTGGCTGCGGGAAAGCAAGCTCCTTCCCTGCAGTACTATCTCTCTGGCCCTATGAAAAGGCAGATTCTTGAGAAAACTCTCCATTCAAAGCCCCAAGCACGGAGCAGCTTGTCCAGCGGAAGTGACTTGCATTCCTCTTCAGGTCTGTCTCTTCCGGTCCCAGGGTTGGCCTCTCTGGGCAGTCACAGCAGAGCGGGTGGTGCTACGGTACGGAGTCAACCGTGGAGCATTCTCTGACCAAGAGCACGAGACAGAGAGCACCGCCTGTCGTTCCAGGAACCCTGCACCCCCCTGGGCCTTGAGGATCCCACCGGGAAGCCGTGGCGAGAAACCTGGGCTGTGGCATGAACAGCCACTTGCGAGGAGCAAAACTCCGTGCCAAAACGGTTCTCACTATCCCTAGCACCAAGAGTTGATTCTATAACATTCCCTGAGCTCTGCCTCCTCGAGCACAGAAGCCCTTAGAAAATAAGACAGCCTCCTTTTTTTAAAAGGCAGATATCAAGACGTGTTGATGAAGTTGTGGAGGAACTGGACTCCTCATAGACTTTTTTTTTTTAATTGAATCACTGAGATCAGTTACAAAGCTTTCATGATTGAGTTTCACTCATACAATGATTGAACACCCATCCCTCCACCAGTGCACATTTTCCACCACCAGTGTCCCCCAAATCCCCCTCCCCTCCACCCCTCTCCCTGCCTCTATGGCAGACAATTTCCCCCGTACTTTCTCTCCACTTTTGGGCAGTATGGTTTGCAATACAGATACTGAGAGGCCGTCACTTTTGGTCCTTTATCTGCTTTCAGCACACATCTCCCATCCCGAACGTTCCCTCCAACCATCACTGACTTAGTACTCCCTTCTCTATCCCCGCTCCTTCTCTCCCAGCTCATGAGGCAGGCTTCCAACTATGGAGCAACATTCCTGGCCCTTGTGCTTACTGTCCTTGAGTATCTGTCTCATATTATGTCTCATAGACTGTTGATGGGAACAGAAAGTGGGGAAGCCACTAAGGAACACCATTAGGCAGGGTGCCACAAGCTCAGACCCAGAGCTGCCCTATGGACCAGTGACAAAATGTCTAGCCCTGAGAAGTATGAATATTTACCCCAAATTTTGCCTGTTATGTACATGGACCATACTGGAGACCACCCAAACATCCATCAATTTATCCACGGATAAATGTGTTTTGTGCATAGGCATTCCTTGTATGCGCAGGTAAATTTTATTCAGCAATTAAAAAAAAATGATGCGATGACCTGATTTATTCTCCAAAGTAGAGGACCCTAGAGAACACTAGCGAAATAAGCCACCTCTGACGCCCAATGATCCCACAACCAGGAAACACGTAGAAGAAGAGGCACGTCCTTGTGGAGAAAGAAGGTAGGAGGTAGTCAAAGGTCCGGGGAGTTGGAATAAGGTGGGGGAGAAGCGGCTAATGGGTAGGAGGTTTCTTGATGGCATAATGAGAAAATTCTCTAACAGATCAGTTGCGTTTCTTTGTAAAGATACTAAACACCACGGAATCGTACACTTGCAATGGACACAGCCTGTACAGTGTGTAAATTAGGTCTCAAATGAGCTATGATTTTTTTCCCCTGTAGTTAAGGTTCTGCCTCATAGAAGATCCTCCGCTCAACTTCCTTTCCAGGGGCTTAGGGAAGGCAGGCGCCGACAGGAACCGGGCTCTGCCGCGGCCACACTGGCTTTAACCAGTAGCTTCACAAAGCCCAACAGGCCAACCTGTTATCTCCAGAAACAACTTAGCACAATGCCAGCCAGAACGGCAAGCCAAAAAAGCAAACGCCTTAGGGTGTGTGTGTGTGTGTGTGTGTGTGTGTGTCTGTGTGTGTGTCTGTGTGTGTTTGTGTGTCTGTGTGTGTGTCTGTGTGTGTGTGTGTGTCTGTGTGTGTGTCTGTGTGTGTGTCTGTGTGTGTCTGTGTGTGTTTGTGTGTCTGTGTGTGTGTCTGTGTGTGTGTGTGTCTGTGTGTGTCTGTGTGTCTGTATGTTTATGTATGTGTGCCTGCACCCCTGCACAAGGCAAAATTTTTTTCCTAAAGGAAAATCTGCTCTAGTCTGTAACTGGTTTAAAGCCACAGCCAGAGATCATGTTCTCTTCTCTCTCCCTCTCTCTCTCCCTCCCTCTCCCTCTCTCTCTCCCTCCCTCTCCCTCTCTCCCTTCCTCTCTCTCCCTCTCCCTTTATCCCTCCCTCTCTCTCTCCCTCTCTCCCTCTCTCCCTCCCTCTCTTTCCCTCTAAACCTCTCTCTCCCTCTCTGTCTTCCTCCCCCTCTCTCCCTCCCTCTCTCTGCTTCCCTCCCTCCCTCCCTCTACCTCCCTCCCTCTCTCTCCTTCTATCTCTCTCCCCCCCCTCTCTCTCCCATATTCCTCTCTCTTCTCCCCACTCCTTCCCTCTCTCCCTCTCCCCCCACTTCTCTCTCTCTTCCAAGCGGTGCTTCCAACGTGGAGGCTCCGTCTGGCTCTGCAATGTTTGTGGTGGGGACACACTCTCTTCCGAACACATGGCAGGCTCGCTGCCCCAGGTCCTGCCTAGGTCATGCCTGTGCCCCTCCTCGGCCCCCCATGCAGCCCTGAGCCAGACCAGCCCTGTGGGGAGGAGCTTTACCCCTCCAGGCCCAGCTTCCTCCTCCCCAGCTGGCTTCCTGCAGGATCCAGGGGCACTGGGCGCCCGGTGACTTGGACAGGGACCTCCTCCAGCTGGTCCCCTTCCAAGCGAGGCCCCCCCACACCAGGCCTTCCTGGGGAGCACAGGTCCGGGGACAGAAGAAAACAGGCGCTGCTCTTTTCTAAGGGGCAGGCGGCAGATGTGGGAGGGGAGAGTTAAATTATGCTGCACTTCTGAAAGTCAGCCTCGGAAGATAAACTCTCCCTTCAAAGGAATTACTCATCAGGCTCTATCCTGGCACCCCAGGGTCTATCAGTATTCAAATTGATGAAGCAACCACGAGCAGGATGTATGGCAGAAAAGGCCGATTTCATCACCCACTCCCCCCCCCCCCAGCTCTTTTTTTTTTTTCCTTGCTAAGTCATGATTAGTCCAAGGAGTTAACAAATCAAATCAAAACAAACAAACAAAAAATTAAGAGGTGTGGGTGTGTGCATGCACAAAGATGGGAGAAAAAAAGAGATCTTCTGTGGACTTGCTCTGAGGGAGAGTGCAAACACAGGCTCCTCTGACTAATCGGAAGGAGACTCCAAATTGCTCTTGGCAACACTCTCTCCGCCCAGATCCCCTCCCTCTATTCATCTCCCCGCAGTCCCGGCCAAAGGAAAACCAACCGCAGGGCGCTTTCCTGGCCCAACCTGCAGGGCTGCAGGGCTGAGCTAGGACCCAGCAAACCACTGCCTGTCTGGGGCAAGATAAACCCAGGTGACCGCCACCCATGCCAGCCAAAGCCTCTGAGCTCCTGGCTCGCAGCAAACAATCAGTTCAATATCAGAAGGAGCAACTCCAGATCAAAATAACACCTTTATTCGGACACCACAACATCAACACGGAATGCAACAGGATCTGGTGACCTCAAACCCAAGAGATTAAAAAAATAAATAAATAAAGGGGGAATCATCACACACAAAAAAAATGAATGAGAAACTGTCCGTTTACCATAGGGTCAGCTCTAGAGAAGAAAGATTCCAGAAGTTCACTCAGATGGGCGGAGTCTCCAGGCGAGATTAATCAGCCCCCAGCCTCCTCCAGCCTCCTCCAAGTAGGGAGTTAATTCGAAAGCTATTTATTTGTTATTTACTGGTTTGGGGGGTTACAGCTGGCAGTGCTCAGGGCTTACTCCTGTGGCTCTGCACTCAGAGAGCACTCTTGGTGGTGATTGGGGGACCCTAGGGGGTGCTAAAGATGGAACCCAGGACCCTGGCATGCCCTACCCACTGTGCTACCTCTCTGGCCCCCCATTCAAGGCGAAGGAGAAGGAGCAGGCCAAATGTCCCCCTTTTTGATATTTATGGCTTTGCTGTCTCAAAGATTCAACTGACACCATTTTATGAGGACAGACATGTCAGGTCAGCTAAAAGAGAGAGAGGCAGTGGGCTGTAAACAGCATCGGAGGTGGGAGAGACAAGGGCATGAAGCTCAGTGTTTGCAGGGGAGCTTGGAAGAGCCCTGGCAGCCCGGGGGGCATCTGGGAGAGCTGAGGACAGACAGTGGAGCCATCTGGCCCCAGGCTGGCTCTGCAGCCTGATCCTTGGACCCTGGGCTCCCCACCCCCCTCCCCTGGTGAAGAGGGAGATGCCTGGAGCGGCTGTAGTGCTGTGAGAGAAGGAAATGGCATCTCGGCTGCAAAGGCATCCAGAGGGCAATGCCAGTGTCGGGGAGCAGCTCTCCCCAGCAGTGCCACAGAGACCACCCTCTGCAGGGGACCACGGGGGTCCAGGCGTTTCTGTCCGGGATGTGCTTGAACCACTCACGGCCCTTCTCGGAAGCCACTAATCTGAACAGCAGATGCGCAAACAACCACATTCCACGGTTTCCCCTTCCTCCTGCCCACTTGCCTGTCTCTCCCACCCACGCCTTCTGCGACCTCCTCTCCACCAGAGCACTGCTTCCCGAGCATCACGTCCACACGCGGTCTCACCCCATCCACTCAGCGCCCTCCAAGGGATACTCTCATCATTCCCACTGGCACAGGCCAGGGACAGGGTGGACCTCATTGGCTAGTAATACGCTGGTAGGCATCTGCCTTGCATGTGGCTGACCCGAGTTTTACCCCCTGCACCACATGGTCCCCCGAATACTAATGAGTGCAGCCCTGGAGGCCTCTAAGCTAGCACAGTGGCCGGGAAATCCACATACTTAGGCCCCTGTATTAACCCTCTAGCCCAGGATAGGCCTCTGGGCGTCCTCAGCAAGGCTGGAAAGACCACCCCTAGCCAAACAATACACTCAGGGCTGGGCCGGGGAAGGCGCTGACCTTGCACACATCCTACCTGGGTTCAATCCCCAGCACCCCGTTTGGCCCCCTGCATGATCGATGAGTGCAGAACCAGGAGTCATCCCTGAGCACTGCAGGGTGTGGCCAAAACAAGCAAACAGACCCCAAACTGCTCCGGTACTGAGCTGGTGGCTGTGAACACGCATGAGACAGAGCAGTGAATGAAGGCCAGCACGGCGGGATGAATGAAGCAATCCGTCTCAGAGCTGCCAATCTCGCGTGGCTCTGACACGCACCTCCAGCTGCACTGTAATTATGCGAGGGCGATTCCCCCCCCCCAGGGGAAGATGACATGTGAGGGGTGGCCCAGTGGGCAGCTCTGATGCCTCACTCTCCACTCCTCGGAGCCTCAGTTTCCCCATCCGTACAGTGGGGTTAATGCTTCCCATCGGACGGGCCCCCAGAGGTGAGAGGAGATACAGATCTGCTGCCTAGCACAGGGCAGGTGGGATCTGCCCGGTCCCCTGCTGTCTGTCTCCCAGCGCTGACCTGTGGGGCGTCCCTGGCCACCCCAGTACCTCTCCTCCAGTCCCCAAAGGGCTTCTCTGCTAGTCGCCTCGGCCGTGGCTTGGTTCCAAGACTTGTCTGGCTCCAAACCGACCAATTTCAGGGACCTCTGCCGCCTGAGCTGGTGGCCACAGGGCTCACGGGGCCTCGGGGTCCTGCGGTTCTGGGTAAGCACCGGACACTCTGCCCCTCCCCTGCAACAGGGGGGGAGGATGAAGTGGCCGCCCTGAGCTTTGGTCTTGAGAGAGCCGGAAAACAGCCCCAACACAACAACCCCGGCAAACAGAGAGGGGCCCAGGCGTCACCCCCCCGCCAGCCCACACGGGGCCTTCAGGGAGGAGACCCTTACTAAAGGGGCCTCTCCAGGGGGTCCACCCGCAGGAGCCTCCTGAGCTATCTAATCCCCAGCAGGACTTAACTGGTAAAGGGGGGGAGGGAGGAGGGGTGCTGAAACTTGAACCCGGAGGGGGCTTCCCACCCCTCCTTGCACACCATTTCTCGAACCTGGAGCAAACTGCCCTGCCGGGGAGTTTCAACCACTTCCTTTGCATTTTCAAAATTCTGCATTTAGAGGGGAGTATGGCCAGTGAGCCTCAAGAACTGGGTGGGAGCTGAGCACCGGGTTGAAAGGAGGGCCAGGGTAGTGGGAGCCCCCTCCCCTGCCCTCACTGCCCGCAGCAGGACGCCTGGACAGCAGCAGAACCAGTGTCTGGGCCCCCCCAGGCCTCCCTCACCACGGGCAAGAACAGCGCGCTGCACCGGGGGTTGCATGTGTCAGGGTCCCGCTCCAGCCCGAGTCCCTCCCTCACGGCCAGTCCCGAAGCCGCAGCAGCGCCAGCCTGAAAGGGACTGGCAAGCTGGAGACCCCTACTTGACTCTGCTGCCCCCTGGAGCGAGCCCTGTATAGAAAGGGAGACCCTCCCCACCTCCACCACCACCTCCCAGCCATCCAGAGACCCAGAATCCCAGAGACCCCCACCCACAGCCCTGAATTCTGACGCACTCCTGGTTCTTTCCCACCTTCAGCTGCGGGGTCGGAATAGAAGGCAGCGGGTTTGTGTGTGTGGGGGGAGGGGGTCTCTATTTCTTCTGGGAGCTCAAGACTCCTCTTGCCTTTCAAGTTTTGCATCGGATCTTGGGGAGATCCAAGCATTATTGTATTGGGGGGGGAAGGCCGAGGGTATGAGGGACCGTATCCTCCCTGGCTTCCAAACCCCCCAACACTCTCTTTCGCTCCCTCTCTTGCCTGCTCCCCGAAGCTTGCTGAAGAGAGCAGCTGACAGTGAGAACTCAGGAGTTGCTGGGTCTCAAGTTCCAGGCTATTTGTTTGTTTGTTTGTTTGTTTGTTTGTTTCCAGGCACGCAAGAGTGCACCCACCGCCTCTTGGATGGGGTACCCCAGCCACGGTATACTCCCGGTATGCCCCCAGCCCCCAACACACACCCAGCAAGATTTGCACCCTCCCTGGGCGGCAGGACTCCGGACGGTTTTGCAGACCCCCGTCCCCGCAAGCTCCCATGGTGGGGGGGCCACCCCGGGCCAGAGGGACCCTGCTGAGCCCCAGAGTCCTCCTCCCTGGGCACCCCGCCCCCAGCCGCCTCCCCACCCCCTCCTGCCGCCGCCACAGCGCGCGCGTCCCGGAGCGCAGGCACCCGCCGCCCGCCGCACACCCACCTGGCCGCCCCGGGGGCGCCGCGCTGGTGGCCGGCCGAGTCCTGCGCGCCGCCAGGGTCGCGGGGCTGGGGATCCACGCGGCAGCGCTGCTCCGGGGAGCCTGCCGCAGCCGGCGCGAGGGTGTCATTGATTCGAGCTGGGCGAGTTAAGCCATTCCAGGAGTCCTCCCACCCCTCCCTCCAACCAGAAGTATTTGGCAGGCAGCCCCTTCGGTCCACCTGTACTGTCAGGCGCGGGACAAGGAACAATTCCTCGGGTGGCGCTTTCCGCCTCGCTTTCGAACATGCCAAGGGAGCTCTTTCCTGAAGGTAGAGCCGCGCTGGAAAGAAGGCTGAGAAGGAGGCCCCCTTCCTCCTCCTCCTCCTCCTCCTCCTCCTCTCCTCCGCCGGGGCTGCTGGCGGTCTGTTTGTTTGTTGGTTTCACTCTCTAATATGTCACCAAGTGCCTCCCCACTTATCTCAAACAGGGGCGCCTTTTTATTATTACCGCTTCATTCCATTCTGCCTGCCTTTTATTTTTAGAGGCAATTTTATTTCCATTTGCCTGAAATCTGAGCCCAATACAATTACTAGAATTATATGTTTTCTCCTTAAAGGGTCGGGAGTGTAACTTAACCAAATGCGGTGCTGAAGTGCCAGCATCCTGTGGCCAGCCGGCCAGGGGCGGGAGCAGGGAGAAGACCCCAGCCACATTCCCCTCCAGAGGGTGGGGGCGACCACAGCGGGCCACTCCCCACACCCCCGCCCCCCAACCAAACACACGTATCACACAAGCTCTCCCTGGCTTTGTCTCTGCGGAGACTGACTCATGACTGCCAGTCCCCATCTGGGGTGGGCCAACCACCAACCCCAGGGGCGTGGTCTGAGTGCCCACTCGCAGGCTGCTCCTTCCAACCGCACACCGCACCCTTTGCAAAAACTGCTACTTGGGAGGCTAGCCTTCCTGCCGGGGAGCTGTCCCTCACCTGCCATTAACTCCTTGGGCCCCTGATGGTTTGGTCCAGGAAATGGGTAGGAGGAGAGGCAAGGGGGGAGCCAGGGACAGGCTTCCCGAGGGTGACCAGCTTCCCTGTGCCTTAGAAAAAAACAAGGGCAAACCAAAGACCAGGCTCTCTGGCTCTCCGCAGCTCTCCCAAGGGCTGGAGTGAGTCTGGCAATGCCCCAAAGCCAAAATCAAACCCAACTGAGACAGTGTCCCGCCCGGGCCCCCCCCAGAAAGAAGGAGCAAGGGACAGTAGCTCCTCCAACAGGTGACCCCTGCTTTGGAATCAGGGCTGGTGACTCATGTGGGCCAGTGCCCTGCAGGAGGGCCACAGGAAGGCAGGAGACAAAGTCAGTGGGGGGAGGGAGAGGGAGAGCCCAGGGGTTCCTCCCTAAAACTCTGGTCCCCACCAGGGCAGGGCTGAATGAGTCTGTGAGGCCCTCTGTCCAATGCAGGGTGTGCCCTGAATGTAGGGCGAAGGGACAGGGAGGCTCGGAGCCAGGGTGCGGTGGGAACGGGGTGTGGAGAACTCGGCACAGAAGGTCAGTGGGGAGGTGCTTAATCAGGGCAGATGGCGGACCTCCAAGGCAGGATGAACCCATCGTTTTTTTTTTTTTTACCCCCTTTTCTTTAATCAGAAACCACGCACTCCTGCAACACCCAAGTCAAAGAATAAGCCCAATCTCTTTGTCCACAGAGTCACTAATTAAACAGCCAATCAATCTGACCAACCTGGTTGCCACTCCCAGGCCCGGGAGTGGAAAGAATCGAGTCCACCCAGAGCGTTTGGTGTGACACCCTAGCTCTTGATGGAGGCAGCGTGGGTGCTAAGGGGTGCTGCTTGCAAAGTCTCATGTCTGTGGGGGGGGTAAGTCACGAGAACAGGGACAGTGAGGGGCAGGATGGGGACTTCCCTGGAGCAGGTACAAGAGGAATAAGGTGCCAATTCTGCACAGCAAAGGCGGACTTGGGAAATCAGGGTCTCCTCAGTGGAGTGTGTTGGGGTGTGGTGAGGGGAGGGGGAGGGGGTAGCCAGTCTGGATTCTGGATAAGGGTCTAGAGGATGGAACTCCTTGGATACAGTTTCTAGTGAAAGGAGGGTGCCTGGGCTGGAACAGGCGGAGGGTCTGGGAGAGGCTGGAGTCCGGGGAGTCCAGCCAGCCTGCCCCCAGGTGGCCCCTCTTAACAGGGCTCCAGTCTCTGGGTGGGAAGGAGTGCCCGGGCCATGGGTGGTGCCAGCACTGGAGACACAGCAGCCAAGCGCCCAGAGAAGAGCTGGCCCAGAGCCAGCCCGCCGGGTCCCGCAGTGGACAGCAAATGTCATTCCTCCCGCCCCCTTAATCACTGTGTGTGTGTGCCCTGCTGGAACCCGCCCTTCCGAAGGGCTCTGGGCAAAAACGTGGGGAGCCCTGCCCTCCTGCCCCTCCAGGCTCACCTCCCTGTTCTCAGTGCTGGTGCCAGCTGCCTCCTGGGAACAGGAAGACGCCGGAGTTTGGGGGAAGGGGTGCGGAGGGCAGAGCTCCCAAAGCCTCCCACAGAAAGGGCTGGGGCAAGCAGCCCTGGGAGCTGTTGGGGCGCTTCCTCTCCTTCTGGGATGGCTCTTGCCCAGGCTCTCTGGCCACCTCCCTTTTGCGGCCCTCCTCCCAGCCACGCCCTCCGCCACGCCCATCCGCCCAGTCATGCCCACCCAACTATGCTCTTTTCCAGCCACGCCCACACAAACACGCCCCTTCCAACCACGCCCACACAGCCACGCCCCTATCCAGCCACCCCGGCATAACCACGCCCCTTCCAGCCAGGCCCACACAACCATGCCCCTTCAGCCACGCCCCATCCTCACCACGCCCCTTCCAGCCACGCCCCACCATAACCACGCCCTTCCGGCCACGCCCCATCCCGTCCACGCCCGAGCCAGGGCCCTTTCTAAGGTGCTTGGAGGTCCAAGGGGCACGGATGTAGCTGGTTCCCGAGCTCCTGACCTGATCCTGCTGCCAGCTCCCGCCCCACAGCTCATGCCTGTCAGGGTGAATGGAGACTTCAGCGACCTAACGTGGCTCTGAAGGCTGGACTAAAGCAGGGAGCAGAACAGCGACTTTCTTAACTAGAACAAGGGCGCCTGTCATCCTCTGAGTCGTGGACACACAGGGGACGCCTGTATGAATGTGCCTTCATATCCAGGGGGGCACAGGTCTAGAGGGAGTTCAGAGGTTCCCCCCGAGATCTGGGAACAGTGCTCATTGATATGGATCCCGGGTTGCTTCTCCACTCAGCCCTGCAGTCACACCCCAAGTGAAATTCCATGGATTTCCCTTTTTTTTTTTTTCTAGTGAGGAGAGGGGGCTCAAACTGGCTTTGGCGGGCTGGAGCAGTTGGACAGTTGGTAGAGCGTTTGCCTTGCACGCGGCCGACCTGGGTTCAATTCCCAGCATCCCCTATGCCCCCAAGCCCACCGGGAGTGATCCTTACGCATCATTGGGTGTGTCCCCCCAAAAAACACAAATAGAGGTTCTTAAGCTGTTCAAGATCTCATAGCTTTGATAAACCATCAAGTGGGCATGACATCTGGTCTTTGGGACATACTGCCCAGATGATACTCACCCCTCCTACCCCCGACCCACTGGGGGCTCACTTCTGTCTTTTTCATCTGGATCTTACAATTGATCCTAACTGATTTCAACTGATCCTAAGGAGCATTGGAGAGGGATGTCACTCAAGCCAGAAATTTCTGTTCACCAGTGCTGCTGCGTCACTGACCCCTACCCCAAACAAGCTTCCTCTTCTGGTGACCCCCTCCACAGTGTCTAAGACAGAGTCACCAGTCCCTTCCACTGGGACCTCCTAGCTGAGCCTTGTAGGGTTGTGCCCTTCTTCAGTCCCGGATCTTCTAAAGCCTGGTCATCTGTGTCTTTTTTACTCCGTGTTCCTGGTGCTCAGAAAGCCCTTAAAAATATGTGAGGGGACAGAGGTTTCAGAGAGAGAACCTCAGATCCAGGAGGCACGCTGGAAGAACTTTGCTACCATTTCCTCGGGGCGGGGGGTGTGTCACACATTCACCCCACTGTCCTCTGCAGCTGAGGTGCCATGCCACCATCAGGGCCCCTGTGGATGGGCCTGGCAGGTTGCTGAGCTGGCTTGTGAAGACCCAGGAACTTTCTCAAAGCCAGAGTCAGTCACCAATCCTCGCCTGCCCTCCCCCAGCACGGGACACAGAAAACAGCCTGGAAAAAGCACCCTGGCAAGCACAGCCTAGAACCAAGTCAGAACAGATTCCTCTTTGGGCATGGGGAGTGGGCAGGGCGTGGGGAAGCTCCTGCCAGGGCTCAGGGGCTATTAAGGGTGCTCAGGAGGCCCCTCGGGGCTAAGGCCGGGCGGGGAGCCATATTCGGGACATACCCTTCAATTGCCACCTTAATTTTGCTTTTGACTCGGAGTTTGGGGGCTTGCTCCCAGCAGTACTTGGGGGACCCCCCGAAGTGCCAGGGATTAAACCTGGCCTCCTGCATGCAAAGATGTGGTTCAGGTTCACTCCTAGCCCCAGAACTGATTTTATTGGGGGATTTCTACCCCAGTGGCCATGTATCGCACACACCAGGCCTCAGGCCCCAAGACAGGACAGCCATGACCAGTTTGCCTTCCACAGTGGCCCTCCACACTGTTCTCAGCTCCGAGGCCACATGCAGGGACCCCCCCCCTTTGCAGATGCAGCGACAGACTCACAGGATGAACAAGTCTAATAGGGACTTGTTCAAAGGGAACTACGAGTGCTTCAAGGGAACTACTAATACACGGGAAGAAATGATATCCAGCTCTTGCATAGGAGAGAAAATTCCTGAAGTGGGGGTCTGGTAGCCCCCTCTCTCCATCCCCTCTAGCTCCCTTCCTCCCTGTCCCTCCCTCCCCCTCCTCTCCCTCTCTCCCTCCACTCCCTCCCTCCCCCCTCTACTCTCCTCTTTCTCTCCTTCCACTTTCTCCCTCCCCTTCCTCCACCTCCCCTCTACTCCCCTCTTTTCCCCTCCCTCTCTCACTCCTCTCTACCTCCCCATCCCCTCCTTTCCCTCCTCCTTCCCCTTCCTTCTCCCTCTCTGTTTCCCTCCTCTCCAATCCCCTTCCTCCTCTCCAATCCCCTTCTCCACCTCTTCCCATGTCTTCCTCCCTCCCTCCCTCCCTCCCTCCTTCCCTCCCTCCCTCCCTCCCTCCCTCCCTCTCTCTTTCCCTCCTTTCCCCCTTTCTTCCTTCCCTTCTTCCCCCTTCCTCATTTCCTCCTTCCCTCCTTCCCCTTCCCTCCTTCCCCCTATTCTCCCCTTTCCCACTCTTCTCCTCCCTCTCTTCCTCCCTCCCTGTCTCCTCCCTCCCCTCTCCTTCCTTCCTTCCTTCCTTCCTTCCTTCCTTCCTTCCTTCCTTCCTTCCTTCCTTCCTTCCTTCCTTCCTTCCTTCCTTCCTTCCTTCCTTCCTTCCTTCCTCCCTCCCTCCCTCCCTCCCTTCCTTCCCTCCTTCCCTCCTTCCCTCCTTCCCTTCCCTCTCTCCCTCCCTCCCTGTGTGTCTAGGCTTTGTCTTTAGCCCCTCTGCCCTCACAGAGCTGACCCTGTAGCAGCAGGGGAAGACCATAAGCAGCTGGCTAGGGGCCATGCTGTGTGGCCCTGCTATTTAACAGCCCTTCCCTGAGGAGAATCACCTCTGATAGCCACTCTCACCTCATTTAATCCCCCCCAGGGACCTGGAGAACAGGAATTAGCACCCACAGATGAGGAAGTATGGCAAGGGTGAGTGTAAGGGAGACCAAGGGGGGAGAGGGGAGGGGAGGGCGAGAGAAGGGTGTGAGTGAGGGTGTGGGGAGGGGAGGGTGAGGGAAGGGTGTGAGTGAGGGTGTGGGGAGGGGAGGGGAGAGTGAGGGTGTAAGTGAGGGTGTGGGGAGGGGAGGGGAGAGAGTGAGGGTGTGAGTGAGGGTGTGGGGAGGGGAGGGGAGAGTGAGGGTGTGAGTGAGGGTGAGGGGAGGGGAGAGTGAGGGTGTGGGGAGGGCAGGGGGAGTATGAGGGTGTGAGTGAGGGGGAGGGGAGGAGAGGGGAGAGTGAGGCTGTGAGTGAGGGTGTGGGGAGGGCAGGGGGAGAGTGAGGGTGTGAGTGAGGGTGTGGGGAGGGGAGGGGAGAGTGAAGGTGTGAGGGAGGGTGTGTGGAGGGCAGGGGGAGAGTGAGGGTGTGAGGGAGGGTGTGTGGAGGGCAGGGGGAGAGTGAGGGTGTGAGGGAGGGTGTGGGGAGGGCAGGGGGAGAGTGAGGGTGTGAGTGAGGTTGTGGGGAGGGCAGGGGAGAGTGAGGGTGTGAGTGAGGGTGTGGGGAGGGCAGGGGAGAGTGAGGGTGTGAGTGAGGGTGTGGGGAGGGCAGGGGAGAGTGAGGGTGTGAGGGAGGGTGTGGGGAGGGCAGGGGGAGAGTGAGGGTGTGAGGGAGGGTGTGTGGAGGGCAGGGGGAGAGTGAGGGTGTGAGGGAGGGTGTGGGGAGGGGAGGGGAGAGTGAAGGTGTGAGTGAGGGTGTGGGGAGGGCAGGGGGAGAGTGAGGGTGTGAGGGAGGGTGTGGGGAGGGCAGGGGAGAGTGAGGGTGTGAGGGAGGGTGTGGGGAGGGTAGGGGAGAGTGAGGGTGTGAGGGAGGGTGTGGGGAGGGGAGGGGAGAGTGAAGGTGTGAGTGAGGGTGTGGGGAGGGCAGGGGAGTGTGAGGCTGTGAGTGAGGGTGGGGGAGGGGAGGGAAGGGTGGAGTGAGGGGGAGGGGAGGGGGAGGAGGAGGTGGTCCAGGCCACACTGGACGAAGTGGCAGAGACCCAACCCGCCCGCTATCAAAGCGTCCTTGCAGGACAGGCCAGTGTGACTGGCCTTGATGCAAATTCCTTCCCAGACTGCAGAAGGGCGGCCTGTCCTCTGACGCCTGCAGACCCGAGAGTGGCACCGCTCCCTGGGGGTCAGGACCTCGGCAGAGCAAAGACTGGTGCATCCGATCAGGAAGGAGAAGATGAGCAGAGGGAGAGTGAGAGCGAGAGAGAGAGAGAGAGAGAGAGAGAGAGAGAGAGAGAGAGAGAGAGAGAGAGAGAGAGAGAGAGAGAGTGTGTGTGTGTGTGTGTGGCATATGTAAGTGGTATATGTGGGGTATGTGGTATGTTCGGTATTTGTGTGTATATGGTGTGCATGTGATATGCATATGATACGTAGTTATGTGGTATGTATATGGTGTGTGTATGTGGTATGTGTGGTATATGTATGTGTGGTATGTATATGTGGTATATGCATGTGGTATGTATAAGTACGTACACATGTGATACGTATTTATGTGGTATGTGTATATTGTGTGTGTAGGTATGTGGTATATATAAGTATGTGTAGGTGGTATGTGTATAGTATGTGGTAGGTATATGTGGATATGTATTGGTATGTATATACATATAATGTATGTGGCAAGTGTGGGTGAGTATGTATGTTGTATAAGTGATATATGTGGCATGTGTGCATGTGGTGTGTGTATGTGGTGGGTATGTATGTGGTGTGTGTTGTGTAAGTGATGTGTGTGGTATGTATATATGGTATGTGGTATGTTGTGTGTGGTGGGTATGTGTGTGGTGTATATCATGTAAGTGGTATGTTTAGAGTATATATATGGTACGTGGTGTGTAATGTATATGTGGTATGTGTGATATGTATATATATACAGTGTGTGGTATATGTGGGGTAACTATGCATGTTGTGTGTAGTATGTTCTATGTATATGGTGTATGTGTATATGTGGTATGTGTGATATGTATATATATACAGTGTGTGGTATATGTGGGGTGACTATGCATGTTGTGTGTAGTATGTTCTATGTATATGGTGTATGTGTATGTGTGATGTGTGTGGGGTGGGTATGCATGTACTGTGTGTGGTATGGATGCATAGATCTGGTGTGTGGTATATGTAGTGTGGGGTGGATATGTATGTCCTATGTGTAGTTTGCATGTGTATATGTTGTGTGAGGGTATATATGTGCTGGTGTGGTATGTATGTATATAGTGGGTGTTATGTGTGTGCACAGTGGTTATGTGGTATGCATGTACGTGGTATGTGTAGGTGTTTGTGTGGGTGCACATGGGGGTACTGTGAGTCAGGGAGGGGCACACGGACAGTCTCCCTGTTGGACTGCTCCTGGGCAGTGCTCTCACACTGCCAATCCACTCACGCAGAGCTGGTGTGTGTTGTTGGCACACTAGTGTTGGCCAATGTGCCATTGCTAAGGGCCACTCATCATGGCCAGGCCAGTGGCAGCCGCGTTCCAGACCCAGATAAGACAGGAGGTGTGAGGGTGGCTCAGTGGTCACCTCCACACCGGCGTCCTCTACAAGGCTCGGGGAGGGCAGAACAGCCGCATGGCCCTGTGAAGCTCCAAGCAGGGCCTTGAGCTCCTACAGAGAGCACAAGGAAAATCCGCACCGGCCACCCCCACGGCCAGCCCCGCAGGCCTGTGCTGAGAGCCAGCAAGCACCCATCCTCGCCCTGCACAGAAGGGCAGCTCGGGGGCTCGGCACACTGACGTGCCCATGTGCCCTTCTGTCAGGGAGCCGCGTCGGGCAGCTCAGGCTGTCTGGACTGCACGGGCAGGAGGAACGGAAGGAGACGGAGCCTGATTGGTCCCTCGGGGAGCTCAGCATCAACTCTGGCTCACCCCCGGAGGCTGCAGGTGCCCCCCAGCTGCATGTCCAAGTGCCATGCACACATGGACAGCCGCCTGTGGTCCTTCAGGGTTCATCTCAAGGTGTCACCGCCCCTCCCCTGTTCTGGGTGCTGAAGGTTGGGTGTTCTGGGCTGTCTGCGGTGCCAGCCTTGGTCGGAGCAGGAGCTGGGCCAAGGACCCAGGCTTTCCCATTCAGGGCCAGTGTATGGTGGACACTGGGACACTGTCTCCCTCCAGCCCACGCTCCCTGCCGGCTCTGACTTCAGCAGTCATAGGAGCTCAAGCCCCCCTGTCTTCCTCGCCTCCCTCAGCTCTAGAGCCCCCTCCGCCCCTGCGGACCCTCTTCTGGTCTCTCAGATGAGCTCACATACTTGCACTCCAGGTCAGCTCTAGGTCAGTGGGTGGGGAAGCAAGACAGACAGAGGCCAGAGGCAGCCAGACTGGCCAGAGCAGCGGGTTCTCCAAGAGAAGAGACCTGGCAGGAAGGCGGCAGGGGACCTAGAGCTAGACTGCAAATGTGGGGGTACCTAGAGCAAAAGCCTATCCAGCCCCCTGCCTGCGGGCATATGCCCAGTTTCCACAGGAGGGTGGGACTGGGGCTCCAGTGGGGATCCTTCTAGGTCTCCGGGTGCACTTCAGAGGGCCCTCAGCCCCCTACCCCCAAAACCATGTGATTAATTATATGATGATGTGAACAAGTTTCTTTCTTCCTGGGGTGACAGCCTAGCATACTCCAGAGTTCTAAACAATTAAGATCCTCTAAAATCACCCCTCCCCAAATTCAGAAGAAAGGTGGAAGTCAACTCGAAATAGAAACTATTGTATGAGTATTATGTGCATTGTAATCATAGTAGGGAGATGGGAAAAAATTACATGTGGTCTTTCTCAGATAAGTAATGGATAGATGGATGGATGGATGGATGATGGATGGATGGATGGATGGATGGATAGATGGGTGGTTGGATCATTAAATAAATAGATGCAAAGATTTTTTTTTATGTAGTACCAGGAATTGAACCCAGGCTCTCACACATGTGAGATGTGCTCTACTATGGAGCCACATCCCTGGAAATCAATAAGTAGAAGATAGATTATTTATATAGATGACAGAGATGGGAGATGGGTGATAGAAGGACAGATGCCAAATGTTAGGTGAAACACATCTACAATTGAGCGAATAGATAACGTCTCCTCACTAGACTCGTGTTCTCTCTTGAACATGCATTCCTTTACCCCTCCTCTGCTCACATCTTTCTACATAAGCCTCATTCAATAGAAACTATCTTGCTACACCACACACACACACACACACACACACACACACACACACACACACACTCATCACATCTACTGTACGGTAGGGGTCAGCAGAGCCAGGAGGAGAGGGTCTCCTGAAGTATGTGAGTTCCCTCGCTGCCCTCCAGGCCTCCCCAAGAGATGCCACCTGTGGTGGGCAATAGATTTGGTTTCACGCCTCCCCTGGAGCTGGAGCTGCATGAGACGTGAGCACTGGGAACGGAGCCCCTTCTCTGGTACTGGTGGGCATCAGGTGCATGATAAGGGCAATGCAAGTGATCTCTTGCCCTGTGCTTTGGGCAGAACTGACGCTCGCATTGACCCAGGAGGTGATGGAGGCGTTGGGCAGGCGGCCCTCAGTGTAGCAGGGCCGGCCCCCAGGCTGAACAGCGGCTATGTGATGTAGCCCACCGCCCCCTCTCAGCCTCCCTCAAAGGAGCCGGCTCGGACACTGGCCCCTAGAGCTTCTAGGCTTTAAAAGGGACCGTTTAGCGTCCCTGCTTGAAATGATCCAGGAGGATCACGGGCCCTGGTAGCAGGAAGGCTCTGGGAGCAGTCACAGGAAAACCTCTCCTCTACTGAGCCAGACGATGCACGAAAGGTCTTTCGGTCAGCTCTGTTTTGTGACACGGAGGGTGAAACTGCAGATTTTGCTCTGCCCTCCCTGTGCACTAGGAGTTCAGAAACGCCGTATCTGGATGTGCTGTGGCAGTGGAGGAGAGCAGACCCTGAGCAGGTAGCCGAGCGCAGGGGGGCCGGGAGCAGCCCCGTCCGGGAGCTGGGCAGAGATGAATGGGCCATAAATCACATGGCTGACCAGAACGGAGCAGAAGGACCCAAGCCCACCTTCACCTACAGCGGGTTCACCGAAACAATGAGTAAATTCTGAAATATGTCAGCGGGACCTAAAACAGTATATCAGCCACAGAAGTTCCCAGTGACCTGCCCCCCTCCACCACCCCCCCGCTGTGGGTCACCAGCCGAGCCCTTTCTGCCTCAGTGTCCCTCAGTCAATTGTCACGATAACCAACTGAGAAACCCTATTCCTGTGCCCTTCTTTGTTTCGATGCTAGAAAAACCCTTACAAAAAAGTGCTCTGTATCCCTGTTTGGGGCGACAATTTCAGATGATTGTCTAGTAGCAGTCTATCTTGACGCTGTCACTGTCACTGTCATCCCATTGCTCATCGATTTGCTCGAGCGGGCACCAGTAACGTCTCTCATTGAGAGACTTATTGTTACTCTTTTTGGCATATCCAATACGCCATGGGTAGCTTGCCAGTCTCTGCCGTGCGGGCTCGATACTTTCGGTAGCTTGCCCGGCTCTCCGAGAGGGGCGGAGGAATTGAACACGGGTCGGCCGCATGAAAGGCGAACGCCCTACTGCTGTGCTATCGCTCTAGCCCATCTTGACGCTAAGTAATTGAATCTCCTGTTTTCTCACCTAAAGATGGTTTCAGCCAGGCTAGAGTAATAGTACAGCGGCAAGCGCACTTGCCTTGCATGTGGCCCACCCGGGTTCAATCCCTGGCATCCTATACGGTCCCCTGAGCCCACCAGAATTAATCCCTGAGCACAGAACCAGAAGTAAGACCTGAGCATCACCAAGTGTTTCCTAAAACCCAAACATATCCCTCTTCACCTCCCTCAAAAGAGATGTTGTCAGTGTGATTAAGTAAATTTCGTTACAACAATTTTAGCCTTATGACAAGCTTGACAACCTTATGACAACCTTATGACTTGCCAAGTGAGTAGTGGTCCATTTCACAGATGGAGAAAGCTGAAGCCCCTGGTTTAGGCAAGCTGCCCGAGGCAAGCTAGTGAGCAGAGGGGTGCTGGGGGTACCCATAACCTTTCTGTCTCCCTGCGGGGCAGGACAAGGCAGAGGTACAGGAGGCTGCCTTTCTAGTGGCTGGGCATGGAGCAGGGCCAGTGGGCGGCTGTACCTTCTGCCACTGCTGTGGCTGGAGGGAAGGAGGAAGGGAGAAACAGAGAGGGAGGAGGAAGAGGGCACCCCGCACTGAGAAAACGCCGGAAATAAAACCGTGCCTGGTCCCTGCGCTCAAACAAGCCCAATCCTATGTCACCCCTTCCCCCCTCTCCTTGCTTCTGTTTGGGGGACTGAAGACGCATGGGAGCAGCTGGAAGTGTGAAACTAATGTAAAGTTTAAGTAACCCCTAGAAAACAGCCTTTTTTGACTGGCACCACTGAAGGATGATGGGCAATGGGGGGTGGCACAGAAGAGAGATCGCAGAGAAGCCCTTCCCCGACTTCAATATGATGGGCACTGCCCGCCCTACCACTCCAGGGGGGAATCCCAGTCTCACTGATGGTGAAGGTGGCCGTAATTTGGTGCCTTTGGAACCAGGCCGGGACTAAAATCTAACTAGCAATCAAGAAGGTGGAAGCGAAACAATGGAGCGACTGAGTTTGAGCCAGCAGCGTTCTGTGGGCCTCAGCCAGCTTCCCCTGTGGACCTTTGGCCTGCCGTATTGAACCGTGGCTACTCATTCCGGGGAGCTTTGCAATCAGCAATGGTATCGCAAGAAACTACCACGCCGAACCCACCTGCAAATAACAGAGACACTCTGTTCGGTTGGGAGTCGAACATGGGAAGGCCGAAGGGCTTAGCATCCTCTAGAGAAGCCATTGCGCCCCTTGAGGCCACCGATGAGGGGTGGATGGGGGCTCAAGGAGATGCCAGGAGGAATCTGCCACCCTGGGAACAACCTAGCTGGCTTCAGCCCACCCGCCGGCAGTCTTTCCCCTTTCTCAAAGTTACCACTCAAGGTACTTCGGGTGCGGTTGACTTTATCATCCGTCTTGGAGATAAAGAAGCAGAGACGGGGGCTGGTGAAGGAAAGGACTTGTCCAAATAGCAACAATATGCTCATCCCGTCGTGGCCCAGAATATGGACTCAAGTGCTAGGCCATGGGACTTGGTCCTGCCCAGGATCAGTGTGGGGATGGAGACCTATTTTGGTGCTCCCTGACTCAGTTTCCTCATCTGTAAAAGCTGCTGGGTGGACGGTCTGAGCCAAATGTTTAGAACCCCCTTGGAGGTTGGGATTGGAGAGACGGTAGGGCAGGGAGGGAGAGTGCCTTGCGCGTGCGCACCCGGCAGCATGCAGGGTCCCCCGAGCCCTCTCAGGAGTGATCCCTGAGCACAGAGGCAGGAGTGAGTTCTGAACACAGCTCCTCCCCTTCTTGTTCAGAGCAGCTCCTAACACATAAAGAAACACGACGGACAGATAAACACCCAGCTCCAAGCACCCAAACCAAGTGGACCAAGGGCAAGGTGCCCGTGAGGCTGCTCTCTCCTGCGGGAGAAATTCCCATCTGTCTCACTCATGCCAGTAAACGCACGGCGGGGGTGGAGGCTAGACCGGAGGGAGGGGGCCGGCACCTGGAGACATCCTCCAGAGCCCTGGGCACGGTCCCCCTTCCTCTGCCTTGGCAGCCTTTGCCAAGGAGGAACCCACGGGCTGGGTGCACCAGTGCCAAGCAGGAAGGAGCCGGTATCTGCGCTGGGGGAGTTCAGCGTGCCCCGGGCTTGCTCGCGGTGGGCGTAAAGACCAGCTCCCAGGCCTGCTCTTTCTTCCTCTCTCGGCTTTGGGGATCGGGTTCAGCAGCTGCCCAGGGCACCCATCTGAGATGGCAGGGGATTTGCCGCTGAGTCAGGTGGCAAGGGTGAGGGATAAGTTCTAGCTGGCAGTCTCGGAGCTCCGGCCCTGACGGTATTTCCCCAGAGCTCTGGGCCGTGCACTACACACCCCCAACCGGGTCAGGGGGTCCTGCCAGCGTGTCCCTGGGCAAGGACATTGACCTTCCAGGGCTGGGGAGGTGCTAGGGGCAGGGATGACAAACTTGAAGACCCTCTGACTCCCCTCCGGAGGGGCCTGGAAGAAGCTCCCGAACTCCAGAACAGTTATTCGGGGCCGCTCTCTCCTGGGTCCCCGACAGGAACTTGCTGGAGCGTCTTGTTCACTGGTGTTTTGAGTTGACTAGGCCGTGTGATGGGGTGTTTGTGCTTCCAACAAATATACACGACTGAGGGTCCCTATGGCCCTGCCGAGGCCCTGGAGGGAACGGACAAGGGTGAGAGTCCTGGGGGAAAAGCGTGAGACGGGTTCAGCTCGCTCTGCCCTGTCCTCACCCCGTCCATCCGGCTCAGACTCTGAAGGCCTCGATACTCATCCCGGGATGAGTGAGCAGCTGGGCTGGAGCGGGAGCCGGAAGCAGCCCCCAGAGCGTCCCTGCATAGCCAGAGCTCCCCAAAGGTGAGGAGTGAGGAGCCGGGGGTAAAGGAAGAAGACATGTGGTTTCTTCCACACCTCAGTTCTCAGCTCTGCCAAGTCTGATCAACGCTCTGCTGAGGGAGCCCAGGACCAGGAGCCCCCGTAGCCACTCAGGGGCCAGCCCAAAAGTACCCCAGAGGAGATGAGAGGAGTTCTCACTGTCTGCGCTTCTTCTGTTGGTCACTCCTGGTCCAGTACAGACTGGAAAATGCAAGCACTGGAGTAGGGGTGGGGGAGGCAGAGATTCAAGGTCACTTCCGCCCTCAAGTTCAGCCATGCCTGCACCATTGCTGATTAATTCACCTATCGATCACTTACTAACGACCAGACTCTGGCTTTCCTCAGGTCTCTAAATAAGAAGTGAGGGAAAACCACTTGGATTCGGGTAACACTCATGGGCTCTCATTCCCTCATCCCCCTACCCCATTCCCCATGTCCTAACACATAAAATAGCCACACAGGTAGGTGGTTAAAGGTAAAGGCGACCCAGGAAGATGGCCCAGGACAAATTCTGTCTTCTAATTACCAACCTCAGTTCCTTATATGTAAATGGGAAGAAAAGTAATGTCTGTCTCATAGTTGTTCCTATAAGGGTTCAATAAATGAATGCTACCAAAACAGTAATAGCAAGTACTTCACTGTATCACTGTCATCCCATTGCTCGTCAATTTGCTCGCGCGGGCACCAGTAACACCTCCATTGAGAGACTTGTTGTGACTTCTTTTGGCATATCAAATACGCCACGCGTAGCTTGCCAGGTTCTGCCGCGTGGGCGGGATACTCTTGGTAGCTTGCCAGGCTCTCTGAGAGGGACGGAGGAATCGAACCCGGGTCAGCTGTGTGCAAGGCAAATGCCCTACCCACTGTGCTATCTTTCCAGCCCAGCAAGTACTTAAGTGTCCCCCAAATGCTCACAGATAAAAAGCTTATCAGGATGACCGGAGCTGACCTTCTTCATGTCAAAATCTGTCACCTCAAGAAAGTTCCAGCACGCCCTTTCCCTCTCACCCTGAGTCATGTGCACAGTCCATTCATTCACTGGTCCCGGGCTCACAGTTGGTGTAAAAGTGACCCTCAGTACAGCCAAACTCTTCTGCCCTAAGTTCCAAATCAGTGAGACCTGGTTCACGAGCTTCTCCTAGAAGCCCAGGTAGTATTTCAATCTTCTTTTCCACCTAATTCCTCCAAATCCCTTATGAAAATCAAGCATTGGGGCCCAACTGGCTTGAATTTCTCTGCTTTTGCTCTTCTGTCACAGCAATGCTCCCAAACAGCTAATCCCCAGCAGGGTCTGGCTGTGGGGGGGGGGCTGGAGAAGTGAAGGACCCCAGAGCCCTGGGCAGCCTCCTAGGGCTGGCGTGCCTGGGTCTGGCTCTGCAGGGCCATCGTCTCCTCACACAATGCCTGGCAGAGCCCAGGATGACAAGGGTGACTGCTTGAACAGACATGCCTTGCTCTTTTGCAACCCGTTCAGATCCTGGCCGAGGGCAGCACATGGAAAAGAGTCACAGCACTAATTGCCCCCGTCTGGATTTGCCAATTTGGCTCACGCTCACACCTACCTCCAGACCCACAGTCTCCTTGGGCACAATGATGGATCTGGACGCCACCAAAGAAGGGGTCCCCCTGGGGTTCACTGGGGCTGGTGGAGCATCCTGGAAAAGCATCTCACTGCCTCCCTCAAAGGGCCAGAGCCCCAACCAGTGGGAATTTGGAGGTGCTCTGCTCTCCTGTCTCCTCAGTGAAGATGTGTTGATGCATCTCATCACCATGTGATGTGTCTGGGCTGGAGTGACAGCACAGCGGGGAGGGCGCTTGCCTAGCACACGGCCAACCGGGGTTCAATTCCCAGCATCCCATATGGTCCCGGAGGGAGGAATTCCTGAGTACAGAGTCAGCAGCAAGCCCTGAGCATCACTGGGTATGGCCCCCAAACAAAAATCAAGTAATGTGTTACACAGGAGCTGAGCTATGTCAACAACACAGTGCTGCCCCCAAATTACGTGTCACAAGGTACTTAGTAGCTGGGTTAGAGCTCCAGCCTGACCATGAATGTGCTATGTGACCTGGGGCAGGCTGCTGCCCTCTCGGATGTCCAGGGGTCTCAGTCCATAAATCCCAGGCCCGCACTGACGATGCTCTATGGCCCAGCCATGCTTAAGTTCCAGGTTATTGAGTCTATTAGACAACCCTGTTGTACAGACAGTGGCACCAGTAGCTAAAGAGACCCAAGCCTGTGAAAAGGAACAGCTTGGTAGCCCAGGAAGCTCCTCATAGCCACTGGGAAGGTTCCAGCTCAGCTGCCTGTAGTGTCAGAATGCATGGCTTGTGGGATGATTCGAAGTTGAACTGGCCTCAGGAAGAAGCACAGGCAGGGATGTGGAGGGCTTAGGCCAGTGCTGGTGTCTTTGGTGAGTCCTGCAGGATGCCCCCAAACTCTGCCCCACCCTGGTTTCCTGCCTTTGGAAGTTTACCTTTAAAGCACATCTGAGGGAGGAGAAGTGGCAGGAAGTAACCAGCCCCGCCACCCGCCAGTACTGCCAGGAGAGATCTCCGAGCAATCTGGAGTAGTCCCTAAGCACTGCGGTTGGTCCCCAAGCAAAAATAAAAGGGGGGTGATAACGTAGTGTGTGAGGCACTTGCCTTCCATGCAGACTTCCCGGTTCGATCCCTGGCATTCCATATAGTTCCTATCACCAGGAGTGATGTATGAGCGCAGAGCCAGGCTTAGCCCCTGAGCATTGCGGGGTGTGACCAAAAAAAAAAAAAATAATAATAATAATAAAAGAAAAGAAAATTAATTACTGAGGGACAGGGGGAGCTGCTGAATTCCATTGCAGGACTTTTCATTAAAAATGCAGACAACCTGGAGATGAGATTCTCACCCGGCTGACTGCCAGGGTCTTGGGCCCTGCCAGGGCGCCAGGGCGCCTGAGGATAGAGTAGAGGGGAGGTAGAGTAGAAGGAGGCCTGGGTGGTGGGGTGCTCTGGGTGGGGCTGATTCACTAAACTCCCGGAAATCCCAGAAGGCTGCGGTGGGAGGCTGGAGAAAGGGAGGAACTGAATTGTCCTGCAGAGGCGAGGAGAGAGCTGAGGGCCAGGGCTTGGTACCTCCCTTTGGCTGATTCCAGGAGCCAGAGCCGGGAGGGGAGGGAGGAGAGTCTGGAGAGAGAGGCCGGGAAGGGAGAATCTGTAAATGCCAGCGGGGCGGACTCCCTGAAAAATTCCCGGGCGCGCTGCGGGCAGAGGGTGCTGGGCAGCACCCCAGTGTGCCGGGCCCACGCCCCTCGAGTTGCCCGGCCGGTTCAGACTGGTTCGCCCACTTCTCCCTCCCTGCCAGCCCCCTGTGCCTGCTCCCTAAGAAAGCAGAATCAGGAACGTGATGCAATCACAGGCTGTTGCAGTGTTCGGGCGCCCAGAGCGAAGCCCCCTGTCCGCGTCCCTCCCGGGTTAAGCCCGGGCGCCCCCTCCCTTGTCTCCGCCCACCCGGACGCCACGCCCCCTCGCAGAGCCCTCCACTGGTCTCTTCCCCGGAAGCTCCGCCTCTGTCTCCGCCCACCAAACGCCACGCCCCCTCCCGGACGCCTTCCACTGGCCTCTTCCGCGGACACCCCGTCCCTGTCTCCGCCCACCGATACGCCACGCCCCCTGAAGAGTCCTCCATTGGTCTATTTCTCGAACGCCCCGCCCCCTAGCCCCGCCCCTCAGTGGCGCCCCGCCCCTGGGAGACCTGGCGCACCCTCTTCTGTCCCAAAGCCAGCTGCCGGCTCCGGGGCGTCCCAGCGTCCTCGCTCCTTCCCTTCGGCGGCCCCTCACCCCACCCACCTCTCCAGAGTCCTCCCGCGCCTCTCCGGGAGGCCCCAGCCTGCTGTCTGAACCTCTCCTCCGCATTCTCACACGGCCCCAGCCCGACCTCCTCCCCGCCCGCCTCCCCGGGAGGCCGGGCACCCGCCTTGGGAGCGCTTAATGCTGCCCTGGAGTGATGCTACTGCCTGGTGGGGCGGGCACGGGCCCTGCAGAGGGGCTGGGCTGCTGGGAAAAGGGTCCGAGGGCCCCGAAGGCCCAGCGTCCACTGCCCCATGTCGTGGCGAGGCTGGGTGCCAAGACCCAGTGAGGGCCACCGGGGAGCAGTGCCAGGGCCCGAGGGGCCATCCCACAGTGCCTCCTTACCCCCTCCGCACTCGTGCCGCACAGTATATTGGGTATATTGGGGTGACCTTACACAAGGCACTGGCTCAGCTTCCCTTGCCGCCGCTGTCAAAGGGCAGCCTTTGTCCTTGAGAATGGCACCCTCTCAGGAGCTGGTGTGAATTTTGGTGTCAGCGCCTAATCATTACACTCTCCTGGGGCCTCTGTGGTGCGGCAGAGGGAACAAAGGGACAACTGATGGGGAATGCGGGGTCAGCACCTACCACGAGCAAGGAAGGCCACGGGCACGCGGAAGTGCCATGTCCTGGATGTGACAGCCAAGGCGAGAGTCCTGACCGTGACATGTGGGTTGGAATCCCAGCCCTGTCCCTTAGTAGCTCAGGTTGATGCATGGGAGGGAATGGCTGTGTGTGTGTGTGTGTGTGTGTGTGTGTGTGTGTGTGTGTGTGTGTTGGGGGATTATCTGTTGCTTGGAGCTACAGGGAAAGGCAGCTTTGGGGGAGGGAGTGGAGGTGGTGAGCCACACCCAGCAGTGCTCAGGGCCTACTTCTGCCTCTGCACTCAGGACTCACTCCTGGTAATGCTCAGGGGACCCTGTGTGGTGATGGGGATCAAACCTGGGTCTGTAGCATGCAAGGCAAAGGGGCCCAGGGCAGCCCCCCAAGGAGAGAAGCTGTAGGTAAGTAAGTAAGTAAATAAACAAATCTCCTGACTCCAGGGTACCAAAGGAAGGGCATCTATGAAACTGAATCAACTGACTGGTGGAAACTCAGGCTTCCGTGGGGGCTATTCCCAGTGGGTCCCCAAGCCCGGACCAGAATCAGGGGGAAGCCAGGCCTAAAGACGGGGTGCAAGTGCTCCCGAGTGAGGGTGTCTGAAACTTGCTCTAATGGGTGGCCCCACACAGTTCAGTTCTCTCTCTCTCTCTCTCTCTCTCTCTCTCTCTCTCTCTCTCTCTCTCTCTCCCCTACCCTCTTTCTCTTTCTCCTCTCTCTCCTCTCTCTCTCTCTTTCTGTCTGTCTCTGTCTCTGTCTCTCTGTCTTTGTCTCTCTCTGTCTCTCTCTGTCTCTGTCACTGTCTCTCTCTCATCCAGCTAGGAGAAAGAGGCATCAAAGGTCCAGCTGGAACATGAGGTCCAGCTGGAACATGAGAACCCAGCAGCTCCCCGCCCTTCCGTCTTCATCGTGGCTGTGAAGGTGGCCGAGCGTAGCTGTTGCCCTTGGCCGTGACTGCACCCCGGAACGAGGAGCTCCCTCATCTGTAAAATCAAAGGACCGGGCCACATGCCTCCTAGCACCCTCCTCCCAGCCAGAGCCGCGCTGGCTGCGAGCCGCAGGAATGTGGGGGAGAAGTGGCTGCTCCTCGGAGGGGCAGGGTTCATCTGCAGTGCCAGCAGTCCTCCTGTTCTTGGCGCTCAGGGGAGCAGGAATGAGGAGGACTCGAGTTTGGGGTCGGGCTCCTGGAGGGGAGAAGCCCAGCGGTGCCAGGGAATAACTGACTCTTGGGGCAGGGAAAGGCCTGGAAAGGGGCCCCACTCCCTCTCGGGACGAGGAAACGGGAGCCCGGCAGTTCAGGGGACTTGCCACATTCACCCGTGTCTGCAGGGCAGCACTGAACTGCGGTAAGCGGTCTGCTGATTAATTCCGTGAACAATACAAGACCCCTGTAATCTCTCTGAATTCTTTTCACAAAAGCAAAATGGAAATGTGCGTTGGTTTGGCCACCAGGTAGGAAAAAGTGCTCCAGCAAGAGGGAGAGTCAGCCTGCCAGCCCTTGCAAGCCTCAAGGGCAGGACAGGGTCTGAGGTTAGCCCGATAAGCGGAGGGGCAGCAAGCGGTGGTCTCTGCCCGGCCGGGGGAGGGAAGCGTTCGCGTCTGTGATCAGCCCCGCAGGCTCTCCGAAGAGATCCCGATGACGCGGGGCTGGAGGACTCAAACACATTCGATTCGGCAATAATGTTCACACTGAGTTCAAGAGGCACCCGCTCCAAGTACATAAAACCAAATCAAATTAAATTAATTGATTTTATTGAAACCCGCTGCTGTGGTATTCAAGCCCACAGCCTGGGGCATGACCCTCGTGAAATACCAAAGGGGCTTTAGAAATAATTGAATGAATCCCACCCTGGGTTCTGCACAGGGGCTGGCCCTGTGCTCGGTGCCGGCTGGCTGCCACTCTCAGCCCCGGGAAGGCGAGGCACGTGGCCGAGACACCCTCCCCGAGCCGCTAAACCTGGCGCGGTCTCCAGGGCCCAAGCCAGGGTTCCCATTCCGGTGGAGGTCTTTGTCTCATACGGGTGGTGGCACACACATGTAGGCACACACATGGTCACACACGCAGACACCACCTCAAATTCAGCTCCCTCCTCCTCCTCCTCTTCTCCTTCTCTTCTCCTCCTCCTCCTCCTCCTCTCCTTCTCTTCTTCTCCTCCTCCTCCTCTTCCTCCTCCTCCTCTCCTTCTCTTCTTCTCCTCCTCCTCCTCTTCCTCCTCCTCCTCCTCGTCTTCCTCCTTCTCCTCCTCCTCTTCTTCCTCCTCCTCGTCTTCCTCCTCTTCCTCCTCTTCCTCCTCCTCCTCCACTTCCTCCTCCTCCTCCTCTCCTTCTCTTCTTCTCCTCCTCCTCCTCCTCCTCCTCCTCCTTCTCCTCTTTCTCCTCCTCGTCCTCCTCTTCCTCCTCGTCCTCGTCCTCGTCCTCCTCTTCCTCCTCCTCCTCCTCCTCCTCCTCCTCCTTTCTCTCTTGCAGGCTTCATCTTTCTTACAGATAGAGCAGAGGCTAAAAAGCCCCTTTGTGTGCAGAGAACGGGCCTCAACCTAGCCCACTCAGCAAGGTGACTGCATGCGGAAGGTTCTTAGGCACCTACCTGTGCTGGACACTTTCTTTCTCCCTCCCCCCACCCCCAGCCATTGTTGTTCTTATTTTGCAGATGGAGTCACAAAGGCACAGAAAGTTCAAGTCAAATGACCGGGAGCCACCAGGCTGCGAAGGAATCAAGTCATGTCACTTCACAATAAACAGTTTCTTTTTTTTTCTGGAGTGAAGATGGCAGTGCGGATCCAGCCCAGGGCCTCACACATGCCAGGTGAGTGTTCTAAAGCATCTACATCTCTGCTTCCTTTTTCTGTGAATAATTTTTTTTTTGGGGGGGGGGGCGCGGAAAGAGCTACACCCGGCAGTGCCCAGGGCTTACTCCTGACTCTGTGCTCACGGATCACTCCTGGCAAGGCTTGAGGGGCCACAGGTGGTGCCAGGGATTGAACCCTGGTCAGCCCAAGGCAAGCCCTGTCTACACTGTACTATCTCTCAGCCCTCCGCCCTTCTCAAGGTGTCTTCAAAGAATTCAGTGAGTGGCTGTTCAAGGGAAGCTCCCCCCCCACCCTTTCTGTGGAAGGCATTCCTTCAAGCAAGACAGGTCCCCAAATATGAGGGTCTCCATTCACAGGGTGGTGGGGGGAACACTCACCCACCCTTCCTTTCCTGGAGGAATCTTGCAGAGCCACAAGGTCCAAGGTCAAGTTTGTGGCGTGAGTGAGAGGGTAGCCTCCACTCCAGGGCCCGGAGTGACCAGTTACCCGGACACTTAGAGGCTACCCCCGCAAGCCAGGCCGTCCCCTAGCGCAGACCCCACGTGTCTACCTGTGACATGAGCAGCCCACAAGCCACCCCCTTTCTGCAGTCTGGGTTCTCGTGCGTGTTCAGGGAGGAAGGCAGGGCTGAGGGAGAGGACCTGCTCCTTTAGCCGTCAAGCCCCCAAGAGCAGCTTCCTCGGGGCTCAGCCAGCCAGGACCCCCTGGGAGAGTGTAGCCAGTCCCTGGGGTGCAGGGAGCAGTCACAGCCCTCCACCCCTCCCCTCCCCGTGTCCACGTTTGCCCACTCTGCTCTTCTCCCTGCCCTAAAATAGAGGCCTGGAGCCCTGCCAGCCCCAGCCCCCTCCCTAACTCTGAGCTCTGCTGACAAATGCAATCATCACAGCACGACAACTGTTCTCCATGGCCATGCCAGGCAGCCCATTGCTCCTCACAGCCTCCTTTAACAGGGGACAGAGGTTCAGTAGAGGACCCAGAGCTTCCGCCTACACAGCCAGTGCTGGTCTGGCCTGGGGGATGGCGGGGGAGGGGGGTGCAGAGCCCCGTCTACAGCTTCCAGGCCGGCACCCCTTTGCCTAAGACCAATTCCCTGATTTCCGGATTGAAACTCTTTTCGATCTAAGAAAAACAGTTTAGATCGCCATCCCGTGAACGTTGCACTCCGCGTGCACAAGTCAGCAGCACCAACTGTTTCCACGAGGGTGAACAGCTGTGCTACCTCAGTTCGTTGCTTTACAAACACCCTGTAAGGCGGGTCACGGCTCCAGAGCTGGGGCGCATGCTTCCAGGAGGAGGCCTGCACCTGAGCCCCCCCACCCCCACTTACTTCTGGCCCCTCCAGGACCACCCTCCTCTGCCGGGCCCTCAGCACCACCAGGCATGGCCCTCAGAAACAGGCCCCGAAGCCCCCAAGCCCGGTAAGCATGAAGCAAGTGCTAATTTCCCAAGCCCTCTCCTGCCGGCCCTTCGTGACCATGGCCACCATGCCTCTGAGTGGCCTTCCCGTACGTTCCCCCTTGTCTGCAAAGCTTGTTCCCTTAGTGAGTCAGAGCCGCCCCAGGAAGAAACGAGGGCCCTGGCACCTTGGCTGTCCGTCACAGGGGTGGCAAGGGTGTGTGTGGGGGTGATCGTGGTGGGGGCAGGGATCCACATCCAGGGATGGCCCCACCCGTGGGTCTTCGAAGCCCTCTCCCCGGGGAAGACTCTGGGTCCAGACGGCCAGAAGAGGCTGCTCAAGGCTCTGCTTTTCTGTTTGCTGCTGCCGCCTACTCGCGCTCACCGGTCTTTTCCGCACACACGGGTCGAAACCCAGTGCTCAGAAGGTGCTCAAGAAATTCTTGGTGAAGCCTTTTGCTGAAGTGGTCCCGGAAGCTGCCATTCACCTGACCACAGACTTGGCCAGGGGGGCAGCAGGCTTACTGGACTCCTCCAGTACACCCGGCAAGGAGTGACCAGGAATGCCGTCTTTGCCCGGCGGTGGGGAGCTCAGGTGGGGTGGGTGTACGCCTCAGCTCCAGATGCCTTTGTCTCCGCCCAAGGGTGTGTGTGTGTGTGTGTGAGTGTGTGTGTGTGTGTTGGAGGTGCTTGGCTCTGTGTGTGTGTGTGTGTGTGTGTGTGGTGGAGGTGCTTGGCTCTGTGTGTGTGTGTGTGTGTGTTGGAGGTGCTTGGCTCTGTGTGTGTGTGTGTGTGTGTGTGTGTGGTGGAGGTGCTTGGCTGTGTGTGTGTGTGTGTGTGTGTGTTGGAGGTGCTTGGCCCTGTGTGTGTGTGTTGGAGGTGCTTGGCCCTGTGTGTGTGTGTCTGTGTGTGTGTCTGTGTGTGTGTCTGTGTGTGTGATGGAGGTGCTGGGCTGTGTGTGTGTGTGTTGGAGGTGCTTGGCTCTGTGTGTGTGTGTGTGTGTGTGTGTGTGTTGGAGGTGCTTGGCTCTGTGTGTGTGTGTGTGTGTGTGTGTGTTGGAGGTGCTTGGCTCTGTGTGTGTGGGGGGGGTGGAGGTGCTTGGCTGTGTGTGTGTGTGTGTGTGTGTGTGTGTGTGTGTGTGTGTGGTGGAGGTGCTTGGCTGAAAGCCCAGGGCTGGGTGGGTTCCCAGCGGCTGCTCAGTCTCTCTGGCCTCCAGAATCACACCCCACCCTTCCATCGCTGCCATCGGCACAGCGGGGTGGGGGCGGAGGTGGCCCTGTGTCCAGCTCGTCCTTGGCCGGAGGTTGAGACCAGACCCTTCCTCCAGCCCACTCCTGACTCTCACTCTGAAAACTTTCCATGGCCCAGTGATCTGCAGTGCCTCGTGCACGCCCACCCTCGCTTCCCCTCCCAGGCCAGGCTGCCCCTCCCACAGGCCCCAGCCCACCCATTTCCTCTGCCCTTTTCACCTTCTGGCACCAGAACCAGCTATTCTGAGCCTCGGGTCCAGCCCCTTCCCCTGCCAGCTGCTCCCAGACTCCAGTTCCTCCTTGTCTCTTAGGAGCTGACAGCTGCTCAGCCCTGTTCTCTTCTCCACCCTCCCCAACCCCTGCTTCCCCCCCCCCCAAAAAAAAAGTACCCTCAAAGCATGTAGCACTGTGATGTAAGGGCAGCACGATGCAGCACAGGCTTAAAACTCGAGTTCCCTGTTTGGGAATAAATGCCGGCACTGTAGCAGTACCGGGGTGTGAGTGTCTCTGTGTGCGCCAGCCCTTGAGACTGGAACCTTCGAAACAGCTTCTCAGCACCATCCTTCTCCGTCTTCCCAGAAGCCAGCGCGGGGAGGAACCCCAGTGGCTTGCGTGTAGTCCCTTCCTGGCCACCCGAGCTCCGTGCCTATGGGGGAGAATCCAGCCAACTCTGGATTCCAGCGTTCCTTTGAGAAGATGTCAGGGCGGGTACTGCAGAGTTACGGGACGACCCTGAATGGTCTGTTTGATCCCTTTCTGCATTCAACTCCATGGAACGTTTTCCCTGAAAGCCGTAAGGGTCAGAGAAGGTGCCCACCCACATACCAGCGTGGGCAGATTTTCAAGTCCCTTACGGAGGGAAGCTAGAGGGAAAGCATGGCGGGCCACGTGACGGGGGAATGTCCTCAGGACTTCCTTTGGCCTTGTGACCAGAAAAACTCACACGGGGTGGCCCGGCCAACATTCACTGCACCAGGCTTAGCGCGAGGCAGAGCCCTACATGAGCTTGGGACTCTGTGCGGGTCATCCCGGGTGAGGGTTGTGCCGGACGATGGCTGCTGGACGACGGCTGCTGGGAAACGTTTGCCTGCCATCAGAGAACCTCTCCAAATGTCTGTACCTGCGCTGAGCGTCCAAGAGCCTTGCCACGTTCATCTTGACAGAATACATGTTCAGTAGGCATTTTCCCACTGAAAACATGACCAAAAAACAAACAAAACAAACAAACAAACACAAAACCCCAAAGTCATAAAGAAAAAATACCTCAAAGATGAATCTGATGAATTGACGGTTTAAAGCTTTGATATGGCAAATTCAGATCCTGACTCCACTAGGACAAACTATTTAGAATGTGTATCTCCGGGTGGGTTTCCATATGTAAAACGCAAAGAGTGTTCAAACACCCACGAGGAAAACGAGACATATAATCTCCCCTGACATGCTTTAAACTGCACCTTCTGGGACCAGAGCAATGGTACAACGGGTAAGGCATTTGCCCTGCATGCAGCTGACCCAGGTTTAATCCACGACATCCCAAATAGTCCCCTGAGCACTGCCAGGAATAGTCCCCTGAGCACTGCTTACTCCTGGCTCAATGTTCAGGAATGATTCCTGAACACAGAGCCAGGAGTAAGCCCTGAGCATCATGGGGTATGGCCCCCAAACCAAAAAATAAAAATAAAATAGACTGCTCCTTTCACCTGGACTTTGGTAAGGGAGAAGCCAGCAACTAGGGGTTTAGGAAGGAGCGAGGGGGCAGACACTGATGGGAGGGAATGTGAGCCGGGGGGAGCCCAGGGGCCCCCTGCCTGCACAGGCTCCAGCTGGCAGTTCCAGGGAATGGCACGGAGGGTCTGTAGGGGTCTCCAGCTTCACAACGGCTTCTTATGCTGCGCCCTTCTCTGAGCAGCCCCAGAGGGTTTATCACACCCTCCGCCACCCGGCCTCCGCCCTGGCAGATCACAGACAGAAGTTCCTCAGGCGCCAAGTCCCCACAGCCCTGGACAGGGTCAGAAGAGGCCCCGGGCTGTCTTGGGTACGTGCGTGTACCAGGAGGGAGAGAGCAGCGAGAACTGTGTTTCCTACACCCCCCCCCCCCCCCACTCTCCTATCTGTCATTTCTCTGGCTTGTCAGAAATGCCACTGCACTGCCCATTCCTTCAAGGCCCCATCTGAACTGTGCATATCCCGAAGGCATCTTCTGCCAGCTAAAGTCACCAACATCCGGCCTGCATGAGGAAAGGGGTTCTTGCATGGGGGAGGGGTGCCTGCATGGGCAAGGGGGTGCCTGCATGGGGGAGGGGTATCTACATGGGGGAAGAGTGGCTGCATGGTGGAGGGGTGCCTGCATGGGGAGGGGTGCCTGCATGGGGGAGGGGTGCTTGCATGGGGGTGCCTGCATGGGTGGAGGGGTGCCTGCATGGGTGGAGGTGTGCCTGCATGGGGGGAGAGGTACCTGCATGGGGGAGGTGTGCCCGCATGGGTGGAGGGGTGCCTGCATGGGGGAGGGGGTGCCTGTATGGGGGAGAGGGATGCCTGCATGGGGGAGGGGTGCCTGCATGGGGGGAGAGGTACCTGTATGGTGGAGGGGTGCCTGCATGGGGGGAGGGGTGCCTGCATGGGGGAGGGGTGCCTGCCTGCCTTACCACCTGCCACCCAACCATCCACTCTATGTCAAAGCAGTCCTCAGCCCTTGGCAAACCTCAGCTAACCTTTGTAGTATGTGTGTGTGTGTGTGTGTGTGTGTGTGTGTGTGTGTGTGTGTGTGTGTGTCTGGGGGCAGGTACAGAACTCATTTGCCCCAGCCCTAGTGGGCCCAGGGTCTCTGAGATGGGAGGCTGTGACAAGAGCGGGGGTCCTGAGCGCCAGCCCCCTGCAGAACTGTTAGGTTGAGGGGAGGCAGAGGGCTGTCAGAGAACCCTACTTAGGAGCAGCCTCAGACGCTCGGGTCCCCGAGACGTGGCTATAGAGTGCAGTGCCCTGCAGGTGGGTATCACCCAGTTCCCTGCACCACCGGGCACGCCGTGGACACGTGACCTCTGTGGGCCCAGCTGTGCTCCAGGCCTAGCCACCGCCACACGGAGGGCGACGGTCAGTGTCTGCAAAGGAGTGGGTGTGTGCCCACTGCGTGTCACTGCTGTGCCGGCCAGGGCTGTTCTCTGGGGCCCAAGGACGCTGCCATCAGACACAGTGGGCCTGTCTGACAGCGGAGGCCATGCAGGCTGAGGGCAAGGGGCTTCCCCGAGTCCCGCCCATCTCGGAGACAGAGGCCTTCCCTCTGCAGCTCAGAAAACCCACAGACAAGCTCTGGGGACGCTGAGAGCATCTGGGGTGTCAGAGCTGATCCGGAAGCAGCTCGGGCGCCCAAGCAGCCGGAGCCAGGACCACCGGGAAGGCGCTTGCCTCGCACTCAGCCCACCCTGGCCCACCCCAGCACCACGTTCGGTCCCCTGAGCACTGCCAGGAATGTTCCCCGAGCACAGAGCCAGAAGGAAGCCCTGACCCACCCCCTAGTTGAACCCAACACCCCCCCAAGACAAAAACCACAACCAAAGAACGCCCCTTCAGGTGGATCCTGCGAGGGGCACTGCACAGTCCTGCTCAGAGCTCCCACCAGGCGGCCCCGGGGGCGAGGCCTGTGCAGGAAGGGGGGTGACCGGACTGGGCCTGTGGCAGGGGCCGTTGGTTCTGGCTGGGGCTGAGCAAGGCGTGGGGAGGGGGGTGGCACTGGGGGGAGGGCGGGAGAAAGAAAGCAGTTTGAAAGAAGGGGGTTAAGCGGTCCCTAGCCTGGCACAGAGGCCCTCGTGGGGGGTGGCTGGTGGGCCCCTTGGACTCTGGTTCTATCCACCAGCCCTCCAGGGAGAGGCGGGGGAGGGGAGACGGAGGTGGGGTGGCCCCCCTTCAGATGTGCTCCGGGAGACGCCGCCAACCTCCTGGCCTCAATCAGCAGCGCCCCAGGAGAGGCAGATAAGGAGCTCGCGGGGCCAGTGCCTGGCCAAGGCAGGTGCCTCGGTCCCCGCCCCGCCCCCACCCCGCACTGATGGATGTGACCCTCGGGCCACAGGGAATGCCGGGAAGAGAAGGGCCTGGACAGGCCCCGCTGTCCCCCTCCTCCCGGCTCTTTGCTGTTAATCCCTTCTAGTGGGCCCTGCCGTGGGCAGCTTCTGGACGGTGACCCTCAGCCACGCTGTCTGCCCCCGGGGGCCCCTGTCCAAGTGGGGTGCAGGGAGTTGGGGGGCCGAGCGCTGTGGGAGATCAGCATCTGTGTCTCCACGGAGAGGACTCCTGAGTTTCGGGGACCCCCTTTCCTGGGCCTCAGTGTCCGTGTCCCTGGAACAGAAGCCCGAGGGGTGGCGCAGGGTAAGATGCCAGCCAGATCCCCCCAACACGGGTTTCATCGAAGGCGTGCCTGGGGGTTACTCCCGAGCACAGAGCCGGGACTGGCCCCTGAGCACTGCGGGGTGTAGTCGTCCCCCTGCGCTGCCAAAGAGAAGAAAGGAGGTAGAAGGCCTGGGCACAAGATCCACAGGGGAGAAGCAACCTGAGAACAAGCCCTCCCTCCTTCCGGCTGGCTGTGAACTCACCCCTGCCGGCTGGCGGAACGGCTCCGTGAGCGGCACTTCTCCCCTCCCACCCTGGGACTTGAACAGTCTCGAGTGACCAAGACCTTTGCTCCCAAGCCTGCTCCAGAACTTCAGCCCGTCTCTCAGCGGAGCGGAACAAACGTCAAGAGTGGGCACTGCCCGCCCGTCAAGCCCCCGGCCATGTGAACACACCGCCCTCGGCGGTCTGCGTGACAGTAGCTTGGCCCCACCGCCCCAGCACGGAGACCCTTTCCTCCTCTCTCCGCCCCCCCAACTTTCCCGGGTGCACCCCAGATGGGGCACAGCTGCCTCTCCAGTGCCAGCATTGTCCCTGTGCACGGGGACAGCCTCCCCCACGCCCAGCTGGCCTTCTGGACGGCAACCCTCCTCATGCCGCCCAGCTACCCGCTCCTCCAGCCCGACGCCCCTGGGTCCCCATGGCCGAGGATGAGGCCTCCTTAGCTCCTGCCCTGCTCTCAGGGACCCCCACACTCTCCCAGCCTGCTACTGTCCACGCACTCTCCCAGGCAGCTTTCTCCCCAGGGGCCACTCCCCTCCCGGGTCATGAGGCTGCATCCCGGTGGGACGGATTCCGAGAGAAGGCACTCCTCTCTGCAGGCCCGACCACACTGCCTCCGCCCACCGCCCCTCCGTGAACACGCCCCTCCCTGCCCCATCCCCCCCTCACTCCGAGGGTCCTAATAATAGCATTTTCCTTCCTGACCCACATGTTATCCCACAATCTGAAGACTCAGCAGGCTCTGGAGATTGTTCTGGAAATCTTGAAACACGGCTGTCATTAATTTATATGGAAAAATGGGGGGGGTGCACAGAAGACTTGGGGGGAAAGAACCCCAAACTAAATACTAAATTATACCGAGTAGGAGTACTTTACTTTTTGAACACTGGGGGCAACCCGTACAGAGAAATGATGGTTTATTTTTTTTTATAAAATGAAATACTATAGAGCCATTCAAATTCTATTTCTCACTAGGTGAATTTTAGGGGTAGGAAAGACTTTTAAATGATGATTGATATTCTTGAGGTTAAAAAAAAAGGTTGGTGAATGTGACTAGATACAATATTTGTGTGTGGGGGTGGGTGGAGAGATAGTATAGCAGGTAAGGTAAGGTGCTTGCCTTGTATGCAGTCAACCCGGGTTCGATCTGTGGCACTACATAAGTTTTCCCAAGCTGTCAGATGTCAGGAGTGATTCCTGAACACAGGACCTGGAGTAAGCCCTATGCACAGTGAGGCGTGGCCTCTAAACCACACAGATAAACACATCTATATGCATATATCATATCTATCACATATAAATATATAGCAAGTGAGGAAAAAAACACCACAAATTACTGGGCAAAGGGTTACAATCATTGGCATATAAACAAAAACCTCTAAAACTGAGGAACAGAGAACTGAAAACCCGAGAGAAAAGTGAACGATAGAAAAATTTCCAAAAGTTCACCTCAATGTTAATCACAGCATTATTTACAATAGCCAACATATGGGAGCAACCCAAGTATCAACTGCATATTGACACGATGGAATATTATTTGGCTATGAAAAAGGCACAATCTTGCCAACATGGAAGGAGATTGAGGGGGTTCTATGAAATGAAATAAGTCAGGAGGAAAGACAAAGTGTTAGATAACTTCACCCTAGTGTACAATATAAGGATATAAACAAAACAACGTCAAATGGCACACCAGTGGATATTGATAACTGAACAAAGGTTACCTAAGGCAAAGAGGGAGAAAAATGTTAAGTGGGGTTGGGGGAGGGGATTGGGTCAAAGAATAAAAATCTCACAAAAGAAATATAAAAACTCATCTTTGTTGTGGGGCAGGCTTGAGTGGTGGTGGGATACTTCAAAATAATGGTGGTGGGAAGGTGTAATGGTGGCGAGATTGGTGCTGAAATACTGAATGTAATCAATTATTGTGAACAACTTTATGAAAATAAAATTAAAAAACCTCATACTTGGGGCCTGGGGACAGGGGTAAGGTGATTGCCTTACATGCTGAAGACCCGGGTTCAATCCCTGGCACTACTAGGAATGAGCCAGGGGTAATCCCTGAGCACAGAGCCAGGAGTAAAGCCTGAGCACTGTTGGGTCTGACCCCAAAATGGAAAGCCCAACTTAAAACAAATCCTAAAATGTGAAAAATTGTTCAACTTCACTCATCAGAGAAATACGCATTAAAAGTACACGGAGAGAACATCTCCTCCCCTTGAGACTGGCCAGGCTCGAGGCGGTCTCGCGGAGTAGGGCTGTAAGGGAACAGGGATGTGAGGACCTGTGCAGGTCAGCGGAGAACATCTGGGAATACATAACACGCACACACACACACACACACACGCACACACACACACACATACTCACATACACACACATACACATTCACACACGTGTGCGCACACGCACACACACATACACATACATACACATACACACATACACATACACACACACACACACTCACTCCTCATCTGCCAAGCCCATTCCCAGGAAGCAGCCCTGGGCCGCCTTAGAAACTCCTCTGCACCAGCAAGTGGCCTTGTTTGCAGCCACAGAACATGGGAAGCCATCTCTGATCTCAAGAGGTGAGTGACTGAATAAACTAGAGAATGTGCTTACCCCCCTGGGAAAAAAGTACGAAGAAGACTCCAGTTAATTAGAATGGGGTGATTTCAAACTATATTAAATGCATAAAGCAGGGGCTGGAGCTATAGCACAGCGGGTAGGGCGTTTGCCTTGCACGTGGCCAACCTGGGTTCGAATCCCAGCATCCTATATGGTCCCCTGAGCACTGCCAGGAGTAATCCCTGTGCATCGCCAGCTGTGACCCAAAAAGCTAAATAAATAAACAAACAAACAAATGCATAAAGCAAAGTACCAAAAAAGAAAAAAAATCCCCTGCATGTAAAAAAATGCTAGGTGTTTTTTATTTTTATTTTTTTGCATGAAAAAGAAGGGAAAATGAAAAAAAATGCTTATCTTACAAAAAACATGAAGTGTAAACATGAAACCATTAGGCTGATTTTTTTGCAAAGGAGGACGGAGCAGAAGGAATATAAGAGAGTGATAATCTCTTGGCATACCTTTCTATTTAGTTTGGGCTTTTGAAAATATGTTAATGCTCTACGTACTCGAAAATTAAAATTAAATCAATCAGAAAGGGAGAGGGGAAAAAATCCTTCAAACGGAGAGCAAGCTGAAAAAAAAAGAGCTGACCTTATTTCAAATAAATACTGTAACCATGCTGAAGGGCAAGGAAAAAAGCAAGGACGGAAGGACTGATCCAGGTTATTTATGAACCCAGCAGGGGAGGGCCGGGGTACAGGAAGGTCTGTTGATCTCAGTGGTGTGGGCGAAGCAATTCTGAGATGATTCTAGGTGAACCATGGGGTTATGCAAATGAGTGCATGTGTGAGCTGTTTGGGGGAGCCCAGGTCTACCCTAGAAGGACATGTAAATATGGAATGGGGGAACCCCGGGTGGTACATTAGAAGTGGAGAAATGTCGACTCACAATTTCTAACTTATAAGCATCTATGCATGTTAATGTGTGTCTATGGGCGTGAATCTGCGTGTGTGAAGGGTACATGTATGTATACGCATGTATTTCTTAGCTGAGTCTTCTGAAAGGGCCGAGAAGCAATGGCATTGGCAGCATAGAGGACACCCCAAATCCAGATCCGAGCCTTGAATACAATGTCTCACTAAAAGGGACAGCTCTGATGAGGCACCTTGCAGGCAGCAGAACCTTGTTCCATGGCTGACTCCACCTACGGTCCCCGAGCACCACCAGGAATGACCCTTGAGCACAGAGCCCGAAGTAAGCCCTGAGCACCTCCCAGTGTGGTTTCAAAACTCAAAAATAAATAATGGTGCAATTTCCCAAGAAGTGAGTGAGTGTAGGGCCAGTGCAAGGCAAGAACAAGAAGGTCCAGGGTGTCCCTGATAGGAGGGAAAGAGGAAAGAGTCCCGAGACAGATTGGATGGGGGAATATCCAAATGTCATCGCCGGGATCATCAAAGAAGGGCAACATACATGGAAATAAGCCCAAAGTGGAACAATGTAAGCACCAAAATCATTGAGGACAGCGAGAACCAAAACTATTGGCAAAACAGGAATTTGTCAGCCCAAGCAGAGAGCAGACAGATGCATTTTTTTCCCCTTTTTTGGGTCACACCTGGCAATGCTCAGGAGTTACTCCTGGCTCTGCACTCAGGAATTACTCCTGGCGGTGCTGGGGGACCATATGGGATGCTGGGAATGGAACCTGGGTCGGCTGTAAACAAGGCAAACGCCCTACCCACTGTGTTATCGCTCCAGCCCCGACAAATGCATTTTGCAGCTTGCAACTGTAAGTGACTGCTGCTGGGGCAGGGAACGCCCCCCCGGCCCTACAGTAGCCGAGGCCAACTGGGACATCCAGAGACAGTGATGGAGCCAGAAGGCCTCCGCTTTGCAACCCTCATCCTTTTCCCCGGGAGGTGGAGCCCACCAAGCAGTGCTCAGGGAATTCACTGCAGACAGTCCTGACGATATGTGGAATAGGCTGGATGGTTCAATGATCAGGTCCAATGCCGTGGCACCGCCCAGGGCCAGTGGGGCTGGGAACCATGAGGACCACACTTGGGGATGCTGGCAGTGGGCAGAAGCCACAGGAAAGCTCACCTGTGGCCTTGCGCCTATAAGGCACATAACCACGACCCCTAAGCTACCTCCCTGGGCCCCCAAACCACCATGTTAATGACTGGATCAGGCAAGAGTCATCCATGGCTACCAAGTGTGTGGGGAGATGGACAGGGAACAGGGTGGTGGGGACTCAGTGTCTCTGAATCGGCTGTTTATTACTTTCAAGACAGAAAAGGAACAAAAATAATACAGTGGGGAAATCAGATAACCACTCGGGAGATGAAAACCAACACGGCCAGAGGACAACAGTGAGGACCGAGGCAGGGAGGTTGGGATGGCGTGGGGTGGGGGTTGCTGCCAAAGCAGCTGGTTGAGAAGAAACCAAGACTTCCTATGTCGGGCTGTGGCCGAGCGCATCACCTGTCTCTACTGACACAGCAGAGCAGCGTAAACCCAAACGAGGAACACCTGATTAAAAACAAGAAGGGGCACTGTAGACTTCGAAACTGCCAAAGTCGTAAAAGACACTGAGAGGCTGTGAAATGCTGCAGATGAAAGGAAGCCAGAGAGATCTAACAACTCGGAGCAATACCCCAGCCTAGAGGGGACGTGCGGGGAAGAACATCAGGAGGGGGCCTGGGCAGTGGAATACAGATGGCGGATCGGCACGTCAGATCAAAGCCGGCCTTTGTGGCAAATGTATTGATCAGCCAGACTCGAACAGGGCAGAGACTATGTATGGCCTTAGAAAATACAGACTGAGGGGCTGGAGCCATACGACAATGGGGAGAGCGTTTGCCTTGCATGTGGCTGACAGGTTCGATCCCTAGCATTCCACAAATCCCTGCCCCCCGCCGCACACCATCAGGAGAGATGCTTGAGTGCAGAGCCAAGGTGTAACTCAGAGCTCGGTGTGGCTCAAAAACAACTGTAGCACTGTAGCCCCGTCGTCCCGTTGTTCATCGATTTGCTCGAGTGGGCACCAGTAACGTCTCCATTGTGAGACTTGTTGTTACTGTTTTTGGCATATTGAATACGCCACGGGGAGCTTGCCAGGCTCTGCCATGCAAAACAACATCGAAAAAGAAAAGACATGATGAAGTATTTAGGGGTAACTTTATTTGAGTAATTCAGAAAAAAAGTGTGTGTATGTGTGTGTGTGTGTGTGTGTGTGTAAGTGAAAGCGACAGCATGCAAACAACAAAGGAACTAGTGTAAAATTTGAGCCACAGATGGGATGCAACTGTGCTCTTTGTACCTTTTTTTCTTTCTGGTTTTGTTTTGGACCTATAACTAGCTGTGCTCTGGGCTTTCTTTCTGGGATCATCCCTGGCAGTGCTCAGGGGACAATATGCAGTACCAGGGTTCTAACCAGGGCCTGCTGCATGCGAGGCCAGCACGTCACTCCCGCTTCTCTCTCTAGCCCCTTGGCATCATTTTTATTCTTGCAGTTTCGCTGTCACATGAAACGTTTCTAACTGAAACCACTGGGCATGCCTGCTGCAACAGGTGACCACCACAGAGAACCCCCTGACCAGGTGGCCGAGGCCTCGGGCAGTTCTGAGAGCCAGCTGGGCGCTGGGCGGTGCTGGGCGTCTAACTTTCCTCTCCAGATGCCTGTTCCTTTCCCAGCAAGACCCACTTGTGGACTCACAGATTCCATGGGCTCAGCCGAAGCAGCTGGATCACGGCCAGGGTCCACGGCGCTGAGAGCTGTCCACTGATGGAGATCTGCCGGGGGTCCGGGCAGGACGGGAAACTGTCTGGGGGCTCCTCCTCCAGTGCTCGGGGCCTCCGGGCAAAACTCCTCGAGGACAGAGGTGGTGCCCTTCTCGTACTGCCTCAACCTCGGGGATCAGTACCCGGCACCTGATCTCTGAGTCTTCACCCTCATTCCCTCTCCTACAAATTCCCTGCCTCCAGCGGCCTGCTCCCTCCCCAGTGCCCACCCTGGGGGCAGAGGCTCCAGCTCCTGTCTGAAGTATCAGCTGTGGCTTCCCGGATGGAGTCACACCTGCCTGCCACCTCTGCTGTCCCAGGGAGCTTGCAATCGCAAGATTGCAATCGCTATTGCTGAGGATTGGGCAAGGTGGGGGCAAGGGGGGGCGGGGGCGGGTGAGTGTTTGCTTGGGAATTTTTTTTTTGAGGTTCTAAAATAGACCTTGGTTGGGAGATATGTGCCGAAAGTAGACTATAGACTGAACACGATGGCCACTCAATACCTCTATTGCAAACCACAACACCCAAAAGGAGAGAGAGAACAAAAGGGAATGCCCTGCCGCAGAGGCGGGGTAGGGGAGGGTGGGGTGGGGGTGGTGGGAGGGATACTGGGATCATTGGTGGTGGAGAATGGACACTGGTGGAGGGATGGGTAAATGATCATTGTACGGCTGAAATGCAAACACGAAAGTTTGGAAGTCTGTAACTGTACCTCGCGGTGATTCACGAATAAAATAAAATAAAAGATTAATAAATAAATGACACAGAAGAAAACAGCAGGAAATGTAAAAACATTCCATATAAGTGGATTGGTAGACTCAACATAGTTAAAGCACCAACTTACCTAAAATCTTATACAGATTCCAATGGAATCCGCATCAAAATGTCAATGACAATCTTCAATGACTTAGGGGGGAAATGCTGCGAAATTTTGTTTGGAATCATTAAATTCCCTGAATAACCTTAACTGATTTCAATTCTGAAATAAAAGAAGTTAGGTGGTGTTGCAAAAAATGAGATAAATAAAAAATAAATAAAATGGGCCTTGGCCTGTCCTCACACCCCACGCCAGGTCTGCGGCTGGGGAGGGGAGATGGTGTCTCTGTCTGTCCCCATGTGCCCCTCTGGACACAGCGCAGCCCTCCACCCACTCTGGGTCTGGGGCTGACCCCGGTGGGGTACAGTGGGGCTGCCTTCCCCCCTGCTGCTCCCGCCTTGGACAGAGCAGATCAGGGGGCTGGAGCGGGGTTTGCCCAGAGGGCCCCCCTGGCGGTGGAGCAAGAACAGGGTCTCACACTTACCCTGGGCACTTCCTCAGGCACCCTGCTTCCAGCCCTTTCCTGCCGGGCTCCCAGTAGGGGTCAAGAGGGCCTCGGACATGGCGGTCCTCTGGAGTGCTAAGGCTCTGACAAGCCTTGCAGGAGCCAGATCAGCACGGACCGCCCCTAAGTTACCTTCTAGATCCTTCTCACTGGGCATCCCCAACAGCAAGGACTGTGTCCCCAGGGCCACGGCAGCCTCGGGGTTTGAACTCACTGCCCGGAGCTCAGGCCACTGGGGCATCTCTGGGGTTGGGGAGGGAGGCTGGGCCCCCAAGGCCTCGCATCGTCTTTAGCAACAGGGGTCACTGCCTGCTCACGAGGCCTCCTCCCTCCTGTCCTCAGTGTATCTGAGTTGATCTGGGGCCTGCCTGCATTAGCCCCCGGGCACTCTGGATCTCGGCACTCGACCCCTCACGTGGCCCTGCCTGCGTGTGTGCGCACTTGTGGCTGGGGGTGCCCTGGCCAGGCACGTGCTAGGACCCGTGGCCACTCACCCACAACAAAGGCCGGCTGCCCCTCCCAGCCCCCTCGCCTCTCGGCCCCCTGCACCAACTTCATTTCATCCTTTCATGAGCTCCTATTCGCAAGCAGAGGCGCCTTCCGAGGAGGGAATTAAAAGAGAGAAAAGTTGATGGAGAAATGCTTTTTTTTTTTTTTTCAATCTCTTGCCTTGTTAAAAAAAAAAAAATTTTTTTTTTTTCGTGAAAGTCTTTGTCATCTACGCGTTAGGAGCTCCATTCAGGACCGGGAGGGAGAAACACATTCTTCAAATGAGTCCCTCGAGATGCTGGGGGCTCTTTTTCAGTGCTCATTCCATTGAAATCAAAATATTAGCCAATTGCCTCTGGCGCCGAGGGCCAGGGGGCTCTGATGCATTGTCCGACTTCAAAGTCAGGAAGCTTTTCAGGTAGATGCCTCTGTGGTGTCCCTGGGGGCTGCCTGCACTGACTGGGACCCATGGAGGCAGGCAGAGACGCCTGCAGGCCCGGGACGGTGCTGAAGGGTGTTCCTCCAGGGCGGGGCAGGCACGGGTCACCTTCCTCTCCCCGCACCCCCACACGTACCTCCTGCACTCCGGGATGGCCACGGCTGAGGCTAGCTGGCCCCTTCTGGCCCCGTACTCCAGGCTGGGACTGATTTGGAACCCGCGATGACTCAGGGGCTCTGTGCTGGAGAAATGAGAGCCGCCTGGCGCCTGCTAATGGACCAAAGGGACGCGCGTGCGAATGAACCACCTGTCTACGGCACCAACGCGGCTCACTCTGGCCTCTCCGCTCTGGCGCCACCCAGAGGTGTTGTGGAGGCATTTCTAGGGCAGCCAGGGAGGGGCATGGCCCACCGGTGGCTCTTTCCTTGGGGACCAAAGAGGCAGCAGAGACCCCCGGCTTCTCAGAGCTAGTTACGGGGCTCTAAGCTGGAGGGCTGAGGTGACCCTGGGAAGGATGCATGTCACTGTTTGCAGTTTAGGGGACCACACAAGGCTCCATGTGGGGGGGGGGCTGCAAGAAGTCGGCCATTGCTGTGGGCTGAGTAGACCAAGGCGGGCTTCCTGGAGGATCTGGCGCCTGACAGATGGTTAAGCCGAGGAGAGGGAAGAACAGAGAGCAGCGCCAGGAGGAAGAAAGTGTGTGAGCAGCCCAGAGGGCAAGGGTGCCAGGTAGCAGGCCGGAAGGAACCTGGCTGCAAGGGAAGAGACTTTTCTCTCTCTCTCTCTCTCTCTCTCTCTCTCTCTCTCTCCCTCCCTCCCTCCCTTTATCCCTCCTTCCCTCCCTCCTCCCTCTCTCTCTTTCTCTTTTGTTTCCTTGTGTTATCCTCAATTCACGATAAATCTCTGGGGACCTATCTTGTTGATAAATGTTGATTTCCCCTGCACACCTGTTCATATTTCTGATGGAAATGTATTATACAATCACTCCATTGGCTGGTGATTACCATGGCAATCAGGCGTGCTCACCCGGACCAGCACACGGCTGGAAAACAAGACGCAGCAGAGAGGGGCAGACCGGAGACGAGTGGGCAGGGTGCGGGGAGGGGCCCGTCTCTGAGCAGCCTCAGCACCAGCCTGTGCGCCTGGGAGAGCTTTACCTAAGGGAGAGAGCTTGGATTCCGGCGGGGTGGGGGGGGGGGGGCGGGGGGAGCAGGTAAATGAGGGGCGGGAGCTGCTGCATTTCTGGCACTCCACAGCGTGCACAGCTGGCAACAGCTGGACAGAGAGAGGGCCGTGGGCACCCTGACCGCCCAGTGCCCGAACTCAAGCACCTGTCCCGACTCTCATTCCTCCCCACTCTCCCTCGCGTGCGTCCCAGGACACGACAGAGATGCGGGTTTTGCTGCTGCTCTCTCACGAGACTGAGGGATTAGGTCAGCAGAAGCCCAGGATGTATGGATGGGGGCCAGGGAGACGACTCAGGAGGTCGGGGTCTGCCCCCCAGCACAGCCGGGACCTCCATGAATGACGCCTCTTTCCAGTGCCTGGGAAGGTCGGGAGAACTGCCAAGAGGTCAAACGTCCCTGTCATCGAGTAGCCCCTGCCCGTCCCCAATGCCAGCCACAGGGCCACCTTGTGTGTTGCCTTCCGTCTGCCCTCAGAGGCCAGCAGGGCCAGTGGGAGGGAGGGAGGGATGGCCGGGCTCTCCACACCCTTTCTTTTCACGCAGCGGGGCCAGGGAGGAGACCCACACATGTGTCCTCAGCGGACTCCCACGCCAACCTCTGCGAGGCCAAGTGGAGTACGGCTCCGTCTCCTCTCCCAGTGGAGGGTCACGGGGAAAGTCTGGGCTTCACACACAGTCTGCCTCCCCTCCTCTGATGCCCTCTTGCCTTCTCTGAACAAGGAGAAGATGGGAGCCCAAAGGCCAGGTGGAGGAGCAGCAGCGGTGGGTGTGGGCTGGGACCGAGACCCCTGCCTCCCTGCCCAAGGCGCTTTCCATCCCCAAGATGGAGGCTGCCGGGGATGTCCAACTCGGACCTGGTCCACCTCCTCGAGCCCACTCCTCCCTATGACTCGGAGGGCTGTGTGCAGAAGCCCTGGGGCACAGGCTTCTAGAACCTCCTAAAACAAATGCACCTCCAGGTACATGCACTCGGAGCTTTCAGCGGCTCCTGTAATCCCCCTACACACTCTATGTCTGATGTAAAGCCGCCATCACCACGGCCGCATTCATTACCCACGCAGTTCTAGAGTCTTCTCTCCCTTCTGTCCATAGCATACGATGTGTGCCTAATGGAATTATTTCCCATTGCACTCTAAGCCAAATCAGGTCAAGAGATGTGGGTGCGGCTTTCCAGAACCCCCCAGCCAGAGACAGCTGACAGGCCATTACTCTGTGTCCTGCAAACTCTAGACGCTGATAAGGAAACACTTCCAGTTGGAGGCCTTATCTGCTTGCAGGTTGACGAAAGATATTATTTCAATCAAGATAATGATTCTATTTCGTGGCCGGAAATGAGATTTTTTTTTCTCCCCATGGCCTCACACAGGTGCCACCCAAATCTGTCTCGGGGGTTGGACAGCTCAGGGACATGTACGCATCATAAGAAGGTTTTCTTGCAACCTGTGTGTCCACATGAGAGACTGTGGCGAGGAGGGAGAGGGAGGTACAAGAGAAAAAGCAGACGGGCGACAACACATTCTGTTTTCTTGGCACTCTGACAGGCATCAGATGAAGCCTATATAAAATCCAAATTCAGAAGACAAACTGGCGGCGGGAGCCCCATGTTGGAGTCAGGTGAAAGGTCTATAGAAGCAACATGAAAGAAGGCGGCCGGACAGCTGACTCCGGCAGGCCCTTGCAAGTCTTTCAAACCTGCCCGTCGCCAAGACAGATTTCCCGGACAACTCTGCTGACAGTGATCAAGCCCCTCTTGGCACAGCTGGCAACAGCTGGACAGAGAGAGGGCCGCGGGCACCCTGACCACCCAGTGCCCGAACTCAAGCACCTGTCCCGACTCTCATTCCTCCCCACTCTCCCTCGCGTGCGTCCCAGGACACGACAGAGATGCGGGTTTTGCTGCTGCTCTCTCACGAGACTGAGGGGTTAGGTCGGCGGAAGCCCAGGATGTATGGATGGGGGCCAGGGAGACGACTCGGGAGGTCGGGGTCTGCCCCCCAGCACAGCCGGGACCTCCACGAATGACGCCTACTTCCGGTGCCTGGGAAGGTCGGGAGAACTGCCAAGAGGTCAAACGTCCCTGTCACCCAGTAGCCCCTGCCCGTCCCCAATGCCAGCCACAGGGCCACCTTGTGTGTTGCCTTCCGTCTGCCCTCAGAGGCCAGCAGGGCCAGGCTGCTCGGTGCCTAGGTGGGGAAGCGTCTCCGGTGCAAGTTGCCTTGCAAAGGAAAAGGGCGGCGGAAGCTTCCCTGCTGACTCTGCAGTGCATCTGTGCGTGCTCCCTCAGGAGCCAGACCTACCCAGCAGGTGTCCCAGCGGTCTGAAGGTGTTCGGGGGGAGCACGTGCAGGGAGGCAGGAGGCACCCGCCGACACCAAACAGCCAACTCAGTGAAATCCTTAATTATTTTGAATACGTGGGGACTTCTGGGGCGGGAGGGCAGTCTTCCAACTCTCCGTGTGTGCTCTGCCCTTCTGAGGAAATGATGCGAGTTTGCATGTCCCTCTCTGGCCCCCGGGGGAGCAGACCCCACCTGAATCAGCCACCAGCGCCCCGAGCATCTTTCCAGAAGGTCAGCTCCAGGGACAGGAGCATGCATGAGCCTTTCTTACGGGGAACAGAACCAGAACCACCTTCCTGCCTGGCCAGAGACTGCCAGGCTCTTGTTTCCCACCCCCTGTGAGCTGGGACACGGTTCCCCACAGCCCCGTCCCCGTGGAACCCCAAGGCCAGGACTTTGCTGCCCCGATGGCGGGCTCCATCACCAGATGAGAGCAGTTACTTAGGAAATGAGCAGAGAGGAGCAGGAGAGTCAAGCACGCAAGCCTCGGTCCCCCATCTGCAACCCCCCGACAGCGCCTTGTGAAGCCTACCAGGGCCGCCGTGGTCGCTGAGCTGTCCCCTGAGCCTGCTGCGTGTTATTGTCTTGACATCAGACCCTGTGAGCTTCCCTGTTTTCTCAGACAAATAATTATTCCATCTCTGTGAAATCCACCCATCACCAATGCCCCCCACCCCACCCCTGCAGCCTGGGGCTCCCTACGCAATAAGCAAGGGGACTTTCATGAGGTTTTCCCTTTTTCTGCTTTTGGGGTCACATCTGGCGATGCTCAGGGGTTACTCCTGGCTCTGCACTCAGAAATCTCTCCTGGTGGTGCTCAGAGGACCATATGGGATGCCAGAGATCGAATCCAGGTTGACTGTGTGCAAGGCAAACGCCCTACCCGCTGTGCTATCACTCCTGCCCCAGAAGCAAGGGGACTTTGGGAGCACTGCCCTGGAGAGCCCAGATTTGGAGTTGAGGTGTGTCTGATTTGTTGGTGTTGGGGTCCCTGGGGGGTCCTCACTGGCAGCTGTCAGAAGAAAGCTGTCCTCCATCCTGACTGTCTCTGTCTGAGATGAGAGAGGACCCCCAAAGTGAATTTCCTAACTGGTGGCTCCTGTGATGAGCCCCAATCATTTCTTATCACGTACTCAACAGAGACCTCAACCTCAAACCCAACCTCGAATCTGGTGGGATTCCAAGTTTCCACCTTCTCCTTTTATGGGGGGTGGGTGGGTATTTAGAGCCCAACCCAGTAGGGTACTTCCTGCTCCATATTCGGGGGTACCTCCTGGCAGTGCTCAGGAGGACCACGCAGTGCCAGGGATGGAACCAGTGGGGCTAGCCGTGTGCACGGCAGGTACCACCCCCCTGTACTATCTTTCCTGCCTCCAATTTCACCGGGGGGTGGCTTGTAGAGAGGTGGGCTACTTTCTGCCATTCGGGTTCTTCGCCTACACTCGCGAAGCCATTCCGAGCTGTGTCAGGGGGTGCCAGGCAGGCGAGGGACAGTCTCTGTTGGGGCCAGCAGGGGCTCTGAGCCGGGCACAGGGTGCCATGGAAAGGCGGGCGCAGACTGCTCCCTCAAGGGGGCCCCTGGAGCACTCTTAGAACAGGACACGCTGTTCAGACCGCACATTTCCCTTCTCCCCTGAGGAGCCGAGTCCCGGTGAGCACCACTTGGCAGCCAGAGTCAAGACAGCGACTGCTTCCCAAACCCTGGGGACCAGGCGCCACTCAGAGGGCCCGGCCCAGGCTCCGTCAGCTTTGCACTATCCCCCCTCCGCGTGACACTTCCAGGCTGACCCTACCTGGCCAGCAGCACCTTGCCCAGAAAACCCAACCACCCCTTCCATCCCTCCCCCAGACGGAAAACCCCACGCGCCTCCCAGGGATGCTGTCCAACCCCAGCCTTGAGACAAAGCAAAATTCCTACTCACCAGCAACGCCGATTCCGGCTTCAATCTCAGGCCAGCAGTTGCTCGGCAAACCTGCTCATTTCCTGCAACGAGAAGAAAGGGATGGAGAAGCATATTAGCATCTGCTCTGGGTCTCCTTGGGCTGTCTCCTGGCTGACCTCGGCCTTCTGCACCTTCTCTGCCTTCTCACTCCCCCGCGGCAGGCTCCCTTCCCCGAACACCCGGAGCGAGCTGGGTGGGCGCCCCTGGCTCCTGGAGCGATCCCACCCCTCGGGGCCCTGGGCTGGCCCACGCTGCCTCCCTCCCCCTCCCGGCGCCATGCCAGTCTCAGATTGACCACTGCCTCCAATTCCCTGAAGGCGCTCGGCTTCTTCCCACTCGGAGTGAGGCCTCCTCTTCTGTAGCATGGGGTTGCCTAGCAACCCCTCGCACCAGCTCGGAAGGCCCTCCTAAATTGGACCTCCCAGCACAGGGCATCTCCTTGTACAGCTGCCTGAATCTTAACAATCTGGTTCTGAATAATAACACAATGGTAATTGCATGCAGGGGCCCCCCACTACATTTAAATAATGTTCAAGGGCTGACACGAACCAACAAAGGCCAGCAAATGCGTGGTGGAGGGTGGCGGCGAGGCCGGGCGGGGAGGCTGGGTGCAGGCGAGAGTTGACACCCAAGACTTGAGTTAATGACAGTGCCAACCTGAGCTGCGAATTCTCCCGCCTTTCTGCCCGCCTGTGTCACTTTAATGTGTTTTAAGTGAGTTTGGGATCTGTGGAGGCAATTAATGCCCAGAGGTAGCCGGGCTTCCAGACGGGACGCCCTTTGGCTCACTGCGGGGACGGATGGAGATTTGGGAGGGGGGAGGGGAGGGGGACAGGATGGCGGAACTGGGCCTGCACGGTGCCACTTCCCCGGGCTTCCAACGAGGGTGTGAGCTCCGTTCCAGGAGGCAGGAGAAAGACAGTAGCTAGTCAGAGCACAAAGCACTGGCTACCTCAGCGAGGGGCAGATTCAACATGACGGATGTGCCTCAGGATGAGAAGTGAAGGCCCAGGGGACACTGGTCACTGCTAATGCATAGGCAGCAGCGGCTTTAGCGAGGTGCAGGGACGGAGCCCGGGCACCCCCGGGCCCGGCTCTCAACCTCTGCCCTCAGCAGAAAGCAACGGAGAGCTAAGATCAAGACAACAGGGACTTAGCATGCGGGGACCGGGATGCTGGAAACCTGCTCCTCACGGGCGGGTGGCAGGAGGGCTGCGGTCTGCCGGGATGCTCTGGAGTCGGGAAGCAGGGTTTTCAAAAAGACCCGAAGTTGTCCCAGTATTTGCACACCTATGTTCACAGCTGTGTTGCCCCACCTAGGCGAGGGAGGAAGTGACCCCAGGAGGGAAGGAGGCACCAACATGGCTGTGTTAGGGACCAAGAGCAGCATGCCAGGTGACAGAAGCTGAAGAGAGGGGCTCAATCCCTCTGAATCTCACCCACCAAAGAGCAAATTAACAACAGAAGTGGCCGGGGGTGGGTAAGAGTGAGGCGTAAAAAGAAGCACCCACTAGGCACCTTCCTTGTTGTGCCCTTGCCCAGGCCAAAGTGGATGGCAGGTGCTACTTCCTGCCCCGCGCCCGTGCACACAACCGTGGCGGGGGGAACAGGGAAAGCGGCGGGAAACGAAGGAAACAAGCCCACCGGCGGGTGACAGATGGCGAGACCCATCGACGTTTCAGAGTCCAGGCCAGGAGCACAAACACTGGTCAGAGAACGGCCGAGGGACAAGACGAGGTGGGCAGACAGCACAGGCCTAGGACCAGGACACCACTGTCACTTGAACCTGGCTCTAAGGGACGGGATGAGTGACCCGGTTCACCACCAGGAAGGGGAGTGACTTGAACACTGGGGAAGGACCTAGAAGTGCCTACTTGAACTGTTCGATAGCTGACTCCTGTAGGTGGCTGGAGTTTGGTGCTCACTAGTCTCATACGCCTCTCCAGAACCCAGGAGCTCGGGAACAAACCCGCCTTTGCCGTCACAGTCCCAGGAGGCCTAATGCTGTGATCCGCTTGTGCTGGAATCTGCCGAGCAGCTCCGTCCACAGAAAGAGGAGGACAGGTGAGAGGGTGGGAAGCTGCAGCCTGGGCACAGGGTGTGTCCGAGGGGACAAGGACCATCTGGACAGATGGTGACAGCAGTTATGCCACCAGGTGAATGCACTGAGTGTCCACAACTGACCCGCGAGGAGCAGCGAACAGGGACAAATCCTGTTCTGCATCATCATCCTTTAATTAAAAAAAAAAAAACACTTTCTTTTTATAGGCTTTTGGGTCACACCTGGCAATGCTCAGGGCTTACTCCTGGCTCTGGACTCAGGAAATACTCCTCGTGGTGCTTGGGGGAACATATGAGATGCCAGGGATCAAACCTGGGTCAGCCAGGTCCGAGGCAAATGCCCTCCCCGCCGCGCTACTTCTCCAGCTCCCTGTCAATTTTCGACCCCCCGTCCCTTCCCCTCCGTGACTATCCTGATTGGCACGCGCAGCATCTCTCCACAAGACTTTTCTCCACCCCCGTCATGGAAGTGCAAGAGGCCCCTGTGGCCCACAAGCTCAGACGTGGAGACTGTGGCCAGGACTGGATTCTACGCCCCTGGCCACAGAGAACCCCGAGCTTGTGCCCTTTCAGCTGGAGGGACCGGACACCTCCAGTGTCCAAACAGTCACCCTCCTCTGCCCAACCAGCGCCCCACCTGGGCCCCGACTGCTTCCTTTCCCCGTCACGTGGGCCCATGGTCCCCCTTCGCTCTCCCCAGGCCCCCTGCTGAGGAGCCCTAACCTGTGTCCTCCACCCCCCCCCCACCCCAAGGCCTGATCCTGCTCTTTCTGGCGACCATCCAGCAAATTCCATGTGATCCGGCAAACGCTTGCACCTCTGAGCTCTCGGGCGGCATCGGCCAGAACCAGCGCTGGCTTGGGGCAGCCTGGCAGTCCGGCCTGCTGGTTCAGGCTCTCCCGAGAAATGCCCAGCAGGACAGGCTCTGGGGGGCTATGGACAGTGTGATCCGCCCCAGGGTCTGACCAAGAGGCGAGAACTCTCCCAGCTGCCTCCTCCAGGCTCTCGGAGAAACGTGGGCTTTGCTCTCTCTCGTTCCAGGGAATCTGACTGCAGCTCCCCTGCCGGCTGGCAGCCAGAGAGCCAAATATTTCTAGGTGGGCGCCGTCCCCCCTCGCCGTTCTGAGGGGTGGCTCGGTGTGTGCAGTAAACAATGGAGCATTTGCAGATTTTATTAATTTGGAAAGGTCACCGGAGCCGACAGTTTCTCTGAGCGTGAATAAATAGCATAGATTTTTTTTTTTAAAGTGTCCTGATTTTCTTCTCTTGGAATGTTCTCTAGACCTCCCAAACAAAGCAAAACAAAACAAAGCCAAAAAAAAAATAGTATTGTTAGAAGTGAAAAAGAGGAAGAAAAAATTGGGGCTTAAAGAGAGCCTGCAGGAGCCACATCCACAAAACCTTGGGTGTGAGCCCCGAGATCTCCATGGAAACCGAACATAACCTGGGCTCCACCCTGCACCAAAGCGAGTGAGGCCAGTGACTTCCCACACCGGCATTCGCCCTGTCCTGTCCACCCGACCGGGTGCTGACCCTGCTCCACCTCCGGACCCAGATGCAAGCTCACCGCCCTTGGCCAGGAAAGGGTGCGGGTGAATTCAGCTTTCCCAGACCCGGACCTGGGGCACTCAGAGACCCGACAATCTGGCTGCCTTGCTCACATTAGATCATTAAGGAACACTCCAGACTAATGACTTGTTTTCTCAAATCTCCAGGAATGGCTGGAAATGGGCCAAAGGGCATCATCCAGGCTCTGTCTCCCGGCCTGGCTCCGTGACCAGCCGTGGGGCTTGTCGAGGGCCAGACCTCGGCAGGGGGGAGGCTCCCCGTTCTCCCGGCTTCAAGAGGCAGCAGCAGCATCCACGGAGCCGACTCCCGCCTGCCCGGAAGGGGACAGAGCTAGCCCTTGGCCGGACCGTGCCTCCTGCCTTTCCCTCTATCTTAGTTCCTCTTTCCCTCTGCCCCCAGAGCAGACAGACACAGGGAAGGTGGGAGACCCTCGTCTGTCTGTAAAGGAGTGGTCACAGTTCCTCCCACCCACCCCCACCCTAATCACTCCTGGCTTTGAGTAATCCGAAGGGTAAGTGGGGACCTGAACGGTCTGGCTAACATGGGCTCTTGTTTTAGCTCCGTGGGAATAGCAGCTCACGCCAATGCACATTTGCGTCAGGTTTTAGGATGGAACTTGTAGGTGGTAGGGTGCTTGTCTGCACTTAGCAAACCGGGGTTCCATTCCCGTCACCAGATACCGTCCCCAAAGGCCCCTGCCAGAGCACAGAGTCAGGAGAAAGCCCTGACCACTATTGGGTGTGGCCCTAGAACAAGAAGGAAAAAAAAGGGGGAGGAAATAGGATTTCCCTTACATTCAGAGTCAGCCCATTAATTAAGCGCCTGCTGTATGCTAGGGTCTTGCTACCTGCTGGCAATGCAGACAGGTGAAGGTGAGACTCCTGCCAGCAGATTGCCCTGAAATTGTGTGTGTGTGTGTGTCTGTGTGTGTAAGATAGAGGCCTAGACAAGTTGAATGATGTTGAGTTGCAACTGGCCACTGGCAAGTGTGAGCAGAGCTCAGAGCATGTTCACGGCTCAGAGTTCTTGCTTTGGGCCCAAATGGCCTAAGAGTTAAGTAGTTAAGTGTGACACTCAGCCTGCCCAGTGTCATCCAGAAGGGGCCAGTCCGGGCTGATCAGCATGTGCAGGTGGTGGGGGGTTTTATCCAGAATGATGTGATTGAGGCCTGTGGGTGTGAGGTTATGTTTGGGCCGAAACATCTGGAGGGGAAGGCCCTGGGCAGGCACGCATCCCCTTATCCCCTTTCTGCACCCCCTGTGAAGACACCCCTCGTCCCCGCACCAGTCCATGCAGAGGCCGCTGGCCTAGGATGCAAATTAATTTTGCCCTTTCATCATGATCCCTTCTCTTCTAGAAATGGCTCAGTCCTTACAAGGAGCAAGTCTCACCAAACTGGGTTGTTCTTCTTGGTCTCTATTGACTTTGAGGGACGGGGGGGGGGGGGGCTCACATTAGCGGTGCTCAGGATTTACTCCTGGCTCTGTGCTCAGGGATCACTCCTGGCAGTGACTCGGGTTGGCCAGCTGCAATGTGAGTGTCCTGTTTACTGGACTGTCTCTCCAGCCTCTCTCTGACTTGGAGTTGTTGGTGCTGGGGCGCCAACACCCTCCAGCGCTCTACGCCACCTCGGAGGTCCACACTGGCCTGTCCAGCTTGGGGAAGCCTTAGGAATCACTCCCTCCCTCAGTGAAGAGGGTAAGTGGCTTTCCTGAGTCACACCAACACGGAAGCCCGAGTCAGAAGCAGGGGGCCCCAACTGTACCCCGCTGTGTAGAAGGAAGGCGAGGTTGGGCCCTGCTCACTGCCAGATCCCAGCCACCCCTCTGCAAGCACCGTATCTGGGCCGGGGTCCCTGGGAGACTGGCTGGCAGCTGGCACCAACAGATACCACCTAGACCTGGCCATATCCTGAGAGGAGAGGGGTGAATGTGTGTGTGTGTGTGTGTGTGTGTGTGTGTGTGTGTGTGTGTGTGAGGATGTGAGAGTGTGTATACATGTGAGTATGTGAGCGTGTATGCATGTGGGTACATGTGTGTATGCGACTATGTGAGTGCATGTGTGGATGTGTGTGTGTGCATGTTTGTGTTGTGTGTATGTACGCGTGAGAGTGCACATGTGTGACTGTGAATATGAGTGAGTGTGAATCTGAGTGTTTGCGCCAGAGAACAGTGTCTTCTATTGCAGCTGAACGATCCTTCCGTCTTTGCTTGGGGGTGATGGCCTTAGAGTGGGAATTTCTGTGACCTCAGCCTGGAGTCAACAGCCCTGAGAAGAAGTGAGGGCCAAGCCCAGGGTGGGGCTGGGTAGGGCGGAGGTGGGGCAGGGAGCTGAGATGCTGTCCGGGAACAAAGGCCTGACCCCTGGCCCGGTGCCCCGCCTAGGCCAGCTGTGTGGACACACACATTGGATTGTTTCTGGCCTCGGGATTGTCTCTGAAGCCCTCGGGGACAGGTGAGCAGGGGGAGAGGAGGGCCATGGCCCCCGCCAGGCACCTGCTGAGGGCTCTGGGAAGCAGGAGCAGGTCTTCTCGGAAGAGGCAGTGCTAGAAAGTTCCACCCTGGGCACAGGGAGACGTTTCCTCCTGTAAGCCCGTGTCCCGTGGCTGGGCCCTGAGGAGCAACCGTCCCCAGCACGTCTCCGCAGCAAGGGCAGGCACGGCCTGGGGTGAAGACGCGGGTACTCTGGGGAGGCGCAATTGCGGGATTTGCCTGGTGGGGCTCCAGCCCTGCCTACCGGGCCCTGCTGCCAAGTGGGAAGGGCTTTCCAGGTTGGCATCGGTGGGTCTCGATGGGGGACGCAGAGGGGGCGGGGAGCGAGACTCTGTCAGCCAGAAGAGGCCCTGCCCAGGGGGGTCCTGGGGGCAGCCTGCGTGGTCTGTAGTTCCCTGCAGTGGGGAGACACTCTCCTTGTCTCTCTTTCCTGCTGCCTGAGTACAGCCACACACATACACATATACATATACATACACACATATACACACATACACATACATACACACATACACATATACACATACATATACACACATACACATACATACACACATACACATACATATACACATACATATACACTCATACATACACATACATATACACTCATACATACACACATACACACATATACACACATACACACATATACATACATATACACTTATACACATACATATACACATACACACATACATATATACACATACACACGTACACACATATACATATACATACATATACACTTATACACATACATATACACATACACACATACATAAACACACATAGATATAGACATATACATACACACATACATATACACACATACACACTTACACATACACACATACACAGATATACACATACACACATACATACAGACACATACACACACACACATACACACAATCTCTGTCTAAACCTGCTTTCCAGAAAGTTCTCTCTCCACCTGGCATCCCGTCTTGACAGGGGCAGTGAGGGCCAGCCGCTCTCCCTCCGGAAAGGGCGTCCGGAGCCGCCACCAGGCGGGAAGGGGGTTTGTTCCTCGTTGTGTTTGTAAGCCCCGTGTTCCTGCTGCACCAGAAGAACACTGAGTCCCCAGGGGGCCCCTCGGTAATGGGTTAGCGGTGTGGCTGGTGCTGGGTGTTTGGAATGGGGGCACTGGTGCAGACGGGGAGCCCCTGGGAGCAGGCCCCCTCTGGAGCCCGGCAGGGACAGGCAGCTGGACAGGGACCAGCGTGACTTCCCTGCCCAGACCAGGGCGGGCGCGGGGTTAGCGGGTCCCTAGGCGAAAAGCAGCTGCCCCCCTCAACACAGCACCCCAGCAGGGTGGATGCTCCTGGGCCAGCCTGTGGCGCTTGGGAAAAACCCAGCCAGAGGTTTTGGGAAAACTCCCCACGGCTGGACCCTCTCAGGAGCCGTGCGTGGCGGGCAGGGTGGGCCTGGCGGGGGGCAGGGGCGCAGGAAGTGCCTCTGCGTGGGGTAAACGTGAGAACCTGGGATGGGAGTGACAGTGGGTGGGGAGGCATTTGCCTGGGCCATGGCTGAGCCCTGTCACCACGTATGTCCAGTTCCCCCGGCCCCGCCAAGAGGGACCCCAGAGCGCAGAGCCAGGACAGGCCCCGGGCACTGCGCCTGCCTCCAGCTCCCCTAACATCAAGGAAAGAACTTTCTTATCTGGCCCTGCCTAGCCCCCAGCCCCCTGAGGCCCCCACGGGCCTCAGCCTTCTGTGTCCCTGGTGCCTGTACCCTCCTTCACTCTCTGGCCAGCTCAGGAGGGCAGGGACACTGTGACATGTGTCCCCTTCCCCGCCCAGTCCCTACCCCCGTGCTCTGCTTACAGGAAGTCTCTGGCTAATGCTGCTGGGAACAGAGGTGCGATGGGGGTGATTGTGGGCCTCCAACATCAATATTATCGCCCCTGTCAGTCGTGATTAAAAAAATAAGTTAAGAAGTAAATAAATACAGTTGCTGGAAAGAACCCCGTTGAACTGGATTCCTGCAAGTGCTAGAGACGCAGGACACCAGGAAGTGTCCTGAGATTGGGGAAGTTCCGGGGGTCCCCTACCGAGGCCTCCCAGGCCCCACCCCCACCAGCCCCACAGAATCTCTGGGTCAGCCCATCAGTGTGGGAGGGTCGTAACAGGGGGTGTGGGCTGCCATGGAGGTGGTGGGAAACAAAGCCAGGAAAGAAAGCCATGAGAAAAACATGGTTGGAGACCCCGCGCGGGAAGGGAGATGCGTGTGGAAAGAGGACTAGAGACTCAACACGATGGCCACTCAATACCCCTATCGCAAGCCACAACACCCAAAAGGAGAGAGAGAACAGAATGGAATACCCTGCCACAGAGGTGGGGTGAGGTGAGGGGGGGACGGGATTGGAGGGTGGGAGGGATTCTGGGTTCACTGGTGGTGGAGAATAGACACTGGTGGAGGGATGGGTTCTCGAACATTGTATGAGGGAAACACAAGCATGAAGATGGGTAAATTTGTAACTGTACCCTCACGGTGACTCACTAATTAAAAAAAATTAATTAATTAAAAAAAAAGCCATGAGAACTCTGACATAGCGGGTTCATCTGGGCCAGAGATTCCCAAGCGTATTGGACGTACTGCCCCTTTTCAGAAAAAACAAAAAACAAAAACCCAAAAACACCCACAAACTCAGTGGCCCTCAAGTCCGCCTTCTGCAAGCAAGCAGACAGAACGTGCCCTTGCTGTCGTTCCTACCACCCCACCGCCAGGGACTCTGGCCGGGGGATGAGAGCGGAGAATATGTAGAGTCTTGTGCAGACCTGTGGGGAAGCTTCTGGAAGGAACAGAGGGGCTGGCCCAGGCCTCAGCCTCCCTCAACGTCCTGCTTCTCCTGAACTCCTTTCTGATTCTTCGGCTCTGGGAGAAACAACCAGTGGGATGGCTGTGGCCCCCCAATATCTTCCTGGCTTGCACCCCGGCCTGTGAGGAAGAGGCCGGGCATTTCCCCAAGTGGAGGTCAGGCCCGTGGTCCTTCCACTCCCTAGACAGTGCCCTGCGGCCAAGCTCTTTGCTCTAAGCAGTTCACCTCGGTGGGACTATTCCCATTGTCCCTCTCTCATAAGTCACTCTTGTGACGTGGCCCATGGCCTAGAGCGGCCAGTGGTGTTTTGTTTTGTTGTTGTTAGGGGAATGAGAAATTAAATATAAGTGGGTATAAAATCCCCCCACTCCCTCACCGCTGGTCCTGAGTCTCTGGGCATCTCCCCAACCTTTTCCAGTTGTTTCTCCCACCGCTAAGTCAGCTTACAGGCCCCCAGACAAGTGCAGAGCAACACCCAGGGGTCACGGTCGGAGGTCTTGAGTACACAGGGGCCAGAGTAAGATTCTTGGACCTGCATGTGCCCCAGCACCCCTGGGTGGCCCTGTCCGCCCCCAGCACTGCAGCGTCCGAACAGCCCAAGCATTGAGCTGTTGGTCCAATATTGCTGGAAACGCCCCCCAGTCCCCGCAGAGCACTGCTTGGGAGGCCCTTCCGCACCTCCCCCCCGCCCAAAAATCTAGCCATTTTTTTTTTGAGACATCCCAAAGCTTCAAGTTAGTTTTCCCTCCTCGTTTTGCAATGCTGTTAAATTGGCCTGTATTAGACTTAATTAAATGGCATAATTACAATCACGAGTCACACTGGTACAAACAGCTTCGGGAACTCAGCCAGCTGCGCCTAGACAATCATCCCGGCCCCAGGCCGGGGGCAGAACAGTGCCCTGATTGGTCAGCAGTGTGGTCCTGCAGTGGCCTGATTGGTCAGCAGCGGCCCTGCAGTGGCCTGATTGGTCAGCAGCGGCCCTGCAGTGGCCTGATTGGTCAGCAGCGGCCCCGCCCTGCCCACTCTGCTCCTCCAGCAAGGAGCCATGCACGGAGCAGGGCCTGGAGGACACCCATTCTCCAGGGCCACTGGACATGGCGTGGCCCTGCTGGCCTCCCCCCACCTCGTCCCCCACCCCCAGGCTCTGCCCCTCCACTCCCGCCCTGCAACCAGACCAATCCTGCTTCACACACAGCTGCCCCTGGCCCCTCTGCCCACTGCTCCCGGGCCATCACTTCTGGGTCCCCAGTGTCTCTCTGCCTCTTCGCAGCGCCAGGAGCTTCTAGTATATTCCACTGACTCCCTTAACAGCCCTCAGGTCCCACTCCCATTCCAGGCCCTCCAGCCAGCTCACGTCGGTACATGATGGATGGGTGGGTGGATGGTGGTGGCGGGGTGGGATATGCACAGGAAGCAGTGACCGACCCCTCCCCACCACAGGCAGGGGCTTTCCGGGAGACTGTAACGGGGGTCTGCAATGAAAGAGCTTTTCCGGCCACGGGCTCCCTGAAACCACCCACATCTCCCCCTGGCTCTCTTTTGGGGAATCCTTCCACGTCTTAGGTGGGGAACCCCTCCCAGGTAGGGTTCCGGCCCCCAGACCCAGAGCCAGGACTCAACACCAGGCTCACGACACCTCCCACCAACCCCACCAATCCCAGCAGGGCAATGGTGAAGATTCAAACACCAGGACCACTGGGTAACGCCACCTGCTCGTGCCATTTGCTCTTTAGTCATATTAAAACCTGCTGAGCCATTAGGACAGACTTCTCTAGTCGAAAGATCACATTAGCTGCAAATGGATCCTTTTCAGGGGCGGGGGTGCTCGCAGGCAGGGGCTCGGGGGCTGGAGAGCCTCTTCTGGTGATACTTGACCAAGTGGTTCCACGCCAGGCCCCAGGACGCCAAGCCCAGGGGAGCTGGGGACTGTCAGGGACACCCAACAGTGCCTGGGCACCTCCAGGCCACAGCTAATGGTGCTCAGGGGCTCCAGAGACCCAGGGGGTGATGCTGAAGGAGGCATGTGGTGCCAGGGGTCAAACCAGGGGCGCTGTGCAGGCACACATCACCCTCAAATGGGTGGTCTTTATCAGGTATATCTCTGGGAGGAAAGAGAGTGCTGCGTCGCCCGCTTCCCAGTGCTCCGTCACTGCTCTGACCCTCTAAATAGGCGGTCCCACAGCCAGGGCAGGCAAAGGTGGGTGTAAGGAAGAAACTTTAGGGACCGAAACAATAGTATTGTGGGTAGGGCACTTGCCTTGGCATCCCCTATGGTCCCCTGAACATGCCAGGAGTGATTCCTGAGCGCAGAGCCAGAAGTAACCCCTGAGCACTGCCAGGTGTGACTCCCCCCCCAAATGAAACAAAAAAAAAAGAAAGTTAAAATATATATCACTGTATCACTGTCACCCCGTTGCTCATTGATTTGCTCAAGCGGGCACCAGTAAAATCTCCATTGTGAGACTTGTTACTATTTTTGGCATATCGAACAGGCCACAGGTAGTTTGCCAGGCTCTGCCGTGTGGGCAGGATACTCTCGGTAGCTTGCCGGGCTCTTCGAGAGGGACAGAGGAATCGAACCTGGGTTGGCCACATGCAAGGCAAATGCTCTACCCGCTGCACTATGGCTCCAGCCTTAAAATAACATATACTATATATATATATATATATATATATATATATATATGTATTGATTCTTGGGCCACACCCAGCAGTGCTTAGGAATTCCTCCTGGTGGTGCTCAGGGAACTATATGGGTGCTGGGAATCGAATCAGGACAGCCGCATGCAAAGCAAGCACCCGTCCGTTATACTCTCACACCAGCCCCAAGAAACTGGTCTTTAAGAGCTTCGCTGAAGTCGTCCATGCACCCCCGTCAAGGACACAGAGCTGGGCGTGCCTTCTGAGCCTCAGGTGGGGAATAGCTCTGTTGAAAGCCCCCTCCTGGCTGCTTCCAGGGTACAAACACGCCACATTCACTGGGATGGCGTGGGGGGTAAGGCCGGCGGCCCTCGCTCCTGGGGGCGTAGGGGGCTGCTGACATAGAGCACGGCAGTGACAGAGCACAAGCACGGCCCCTGCGCAGGGCCCCCTCTTCCCACCCAGCTCGGGGCTCAGCACTCAAGGCCCCAAATCCCAGTTAAGCCGCATTGTTGTTTAAGTCCGTCAGTTCTGTAAAGTGACTCACTCCCCACCCAGGTGCCCCTCCTCTCCGTGGCACACATGAGCACCCCACCCCCCAGGGAGCCAGGGACCACCGCCTGGAGGGGGGTTCGCCTCTTTCTGGATGAAAGCGACAGCGGCCATAAAGAAAGTCCCGGCTCGTGCAGCCAGGGAGAGAGAGGGCTCGGGGGCCAAGGCACTTGCCTCGCATCCGGGCTCCCTCCCAGACAGACAGACACCCCACATGGTCTCCCGAGCCCCGCCGAGAGTGACCCCCGAGCTCAGCAACAGAAGGAAGCCAGAGCAACACCAGTGTGGCCCCAAAACAGAAACTTTATATATATATATATATATATATATAATTAAAAATATATATCATATATAAAATTTTTATTTTATTCTATTTTCGCTTTTTGGGTCACATACGGTGATGTAGAGGGGTTACTCCTGGCTCTGCACTCAGGAATTACTCCTGGCGGTGCTCAGGGGACCATATGAGATGCTGGGAATCGAACCCGGGTTGGCAGCGTGCAAGGCAAACGCCCTACCCACCGTGCTATCGCTCCAGCCCCTATTTTATATTTTTTATTTTTTTAATTTATTTTTTTTCTTTGTGGGTCACACCTGGCAATGCACAGGGGTTACTCCTGGCTCTGCACTCAGGAATTACTCCTGGCGGTGCTCAGGGGACCATATGGGATGCTGGGGATCGAACCCAGGTCGGCTGCGTGCAAGGCAAACACCCTACCCGCCGTGCTATCGCTCTAGCCCCTATTTTATATTTTTTAAAGGAAAGGAAGTTCCAACCCTCCCTGACAGCCCTGTGCTGGGAGCCCGGCCAGGGGCTGAGTGAGACCGAATCTGGCCGTGCCTGGAAGGGGACTCTCCCGCCCCTGTAAGCGCATCACCTCTCCTCTGTCACCTCTCCCGTGAGGACTCCGCCCCGGGCTCGGGCCCCTGTTCCCGCTCCTTCAAGTCCTGTCGGCCTCTCTCCCAGCCCCCGCCCCGCCCCGCCACCTCTCCGCCTCTTCTTCCTTCCCATTTCTGGGACCCCCCCACCTGCGCCCCAGGTGGCTTGCCTCGCCCCCCTTCTTTCCCACAGCCACCTCCTTTGTCTTGGCCCCAGGCACCTCGTTCTTTAAAAACGCGTTATGAAATATTCCAGACGGACAAAAAAAAAAGGCATAAAAATAATGTCCCAAACACCTGCGTCCCCGCCACCCAGCTGCATAAATAAAAGGCCGTGGCTCTTCCTAATCCCAGGCGCAGCCTCTCCCACACGGCGCCCGCAGCCTTTGTTCCTTTCTTCCCTGGGAAAGGCCCAGGTTGCCGCATAAATCCCCGGCATGCCCAGCTGCCACCTGGGCTCGTGTATGAATTCCTTCTCCCCCGCCCCCCCACATCACTCCCCTGCCCCCCTTCCTCCTTCAGGAGGGTCCCTGCTAGTGACAAGTCACAGGGCAGCCCAACAGAGCACGAGAGTGGGCCGCACCGGGGGTTACCCCAGATGGCGACACCAACTTCCTCCTTGCCCGCGTGTCTGTGATCTCTGGGTGCAGCGGGGCCTGGACTTGGGAGGGGAGTGGAGCAATGGGACTCTCTGTCCTCCACGGCCGTGGGGGGCTCGGAGTCTTGGAGCCAGCGGCACGAAGGTAGGCGCGGGGCCAGCATCTAGGCCGGCCCTCTGAACGGGGGCTGCCAGGCGAGCAGGACGGGAGCCCCCCGGCCCTGCGGGTGCTGGGGATGAGACGGTGAGGGCAAGCGAGCAGAGGCGAGTGAGGAGAAAGGTTCGGGGCGAGGACAGGAGTGGGGGGCCAGGCACGGAGAAAGGCCCCCAGCGGGGCTGGCACAGACGGGGATGAGGCAGGCGAGAGGAAGCCGGCTGGGTGGGTCTGGGGAGGCAGGGGCCGGGTGTGGCTGTCACAGCTGAGACCCTGTGGGGGCTGTAGACCCAAGACAGGGCTGGAGGCTCTCTCGCCTGCAAGCAGCTCCCCTGGGCTCGAACCCCCGGCACCTCACAGCCAGGAGTGATCCCTGAGCACAGAGCTGGGAGGAAGCCCCCCAAACAGAATAAAAACTCCAGCTGAGAATGCCCGGTGCCCCGTTTCTGCCTCCGTGCGTGGCCCCTGGCGTGGGGTGTGCAATGGAGACCCGTCACAGCTTCACCCCCACTCAGCCTGCGGGAGGACAGGGCTGGGCAGTGCTGACCACACCACTGACCGCACACGCGGTGGACACAGGCCCGGCCCCGGGCAGCAGTGGAAGCAGCTCAATCCCCTCTCACCATAATCTGCGTCCAGAGACCAAGGTGCCCACTCAGCCACGCATGGCCTCAGGTGAGCAGCACCTGGGCCCTGAGCTGTGGGGGGGGGGGCGGTGGGGTGCCCTCCCCACCCCTGCAGGATGACCAGTATGGGGGGATGCTCTGAGAAGAGGGGAGCGGGTGCACCCCCAGCTGAGGTTTGGGCTCAGGTTTGGCCTCGGATTCCAGAAGCTCCCCCAGGAAGTAGCAACAGTTCTGGGGCGCATCCTCCTTGCTGTGTTTCTCTGCACCCGGGAAGCCAGGCTGAACCTCCCTGGTGGGACTGGCTGGCTAAGAGCCCTCCTCTGTGGGGGTCAGAGCTGACTCCTCCCTCCACCCCCCCACGTACCTGATTTTAAAGAGGAAGCTGTTTCTTTCTCCCCCCCCCCTGAGTTTTGGGCCTCACCCAGCAGTGCTCAGAGCTTACTCCTGGCTCTGTGCTCAGGAAAATCACTCCTGGTGGTGCTCAGGGGGACCACGTGGTCCTGAGGACTGAGCTGAGATGAGCACATGCAGGACAAGTGTCTTAACCGCCGGACTAGCTCCCTGGCTTCTGCAAAAGTGATTTCATGGTGACAAGAGGCGATCATTCATACAGAATTAGCCCAACTCAGGGGCGTGATGGGGCACAAGCTTGAGGCTGGTCTCGCCCTAAGGAATAACAGGAGTGGCCAGGCCCTGGACCATGTGCCTTCCTCCCCTCTGCCACGCGGTAGGAAGGGTTGCAGGGGGCAGCCCGTGAACAGTAACGGAAATGTTGCATTGAGGGAGCTGTTTGGAGGGGGAGGCGTAGGGAGGGGGGGTGTTCTCTCACTGTTAGGATGCAGTTTGGCTAAAACTAGAAACACAAAGTGAATTTAGCCAGGGTGCTAGATATGAAGTCAATTAAAAAAAACATTGTATTTCTTGTGGATGAAGGGCAAGCAAACAGAAGACTGAGAAGTTTTAAAATAGCATTTATACACCAGACCCCAAAAAGCAAATACCTAAGAAATGAATCCACCCCAATATGGCGCAAGCCCCAGTCTGAGCAGCTGAAACCGAGGCTGAGCAAAAGCAGAGACTGCAGTCCAGGGGGAGCTCGTGCCTGGGGGGGCGGCGGGAAGGCCTAGGGGTACCCAGATGTCTGTTTACTCCTTTGGGTCTATAGATCCCATCCAATCAAGGGGACTTTCATGAAGTTTTTCTTTTTTCTTTCTTTTCTTTTTTTGCTTTTGGGGTCACATCTGGTAGTGCTCAGGGCTATGCATTCAGGAATCACTCCTGGTGGTACTCAGAAATATGGGATGCCAGGGATCGAACCCAGGTTGACTACGTGCAAGGCAAACGCCCTCCCCACTGTACTATCACTCCAGCCCCAGAAGCAAGGGGACTTTAGGAGCACTGCCCTGGAGAGCCCAAATTTGGAGTTGAGATGTGTCTGATTTGTTAGTGTTGGGGTCCCTGGGGGGGGGGTCCTCACTGGAAGCTGTCAGAAGAAAGCTGTCCTCCATCCCGGCTGACTCCCATCCTATCAAAATCCCAGTCGAGTGGGGTGTGTGTGTGTGTGTGTGTGTGTGTGTGTGTGTGTGTGTGTGTGTGTGTGTGTGTGTGTGTGTGCGTGCGCGCAAGTGAAAGCTGACAAGAGATTTACAAACTCTGTGGAAATGCGAAGGACCTTGAGAGGCCACGGCACCCGTGAACAGAGCTGGGGAAACACCACTCCCAGCAGAAAGCCTCCCACTGTCCAGTGTCAGGAATCAGAACAAACACCGTGGGCGTGGAAGATGGACCAGAGGCTGACGATCACATCCGCAAACTCACAGGCTCACACACGGCCGTCACCAGCGAGGCGTCCGTGACAGGTTGGTGAGGAAGGAATGATGTTTACAAAAGATGGTGCCGAGTCAACGGGATAGAAAGTTTACAGAGCAAACCAGGAGCTCGCCCTTGCATGTTAAGTAAAAATTAATTAGAGGTGGCTCGGAGCTGTAAACATGCAAGGTAAATAATGCTGCTGAAGACAGCCTAGGGAACACATCTCCGTGATCTTAGAGAGGCAAAGAGGCTCCGTAGGTAGGGCAGGGGAGCATTAATCATAAGTTTAAAAAAACTGGCTCATTAGACTTCATTAAGATGAAGAACAGATGAGAGTCAAAAGTCACCACTGAGGAATTAGGGAAGCAAGCCCCAGAGAGAGGATGTAGGACAGAGAACTGGTCACCAGAAGATACAAAGAAAATGGACATATTTTAAAAAATATTAATATTAAATCAATAGCATTAATATTTAAAACGTCAATATTAATATTTAAAATATTAAAATATTTGAATAGACACTTCAACAGAAAAGGATATCAGAGTGGTCAGCAAACATACAGAATCGAGCAAATGGAAAAGATGGCCACAGACATCACTGCCCCAACAGAACACCTGAAATGAACCACTCTGTATTGGTGGGAATGTGAGGCAATCAGCCCTTTAAAACTGCTACTAGGAATGCATATCTCAACAATGACTTCCAAAAAGTGACTAGCAATAATTAGAAAAGAAAATTCAGTAGACTCCTCTAATTTAACCTGACAATTCCTTCTCTTCTGTAGAGGGTCAACAGAAATCCCTGTTCATACACACCACAAGTTATCAATAAGAATGTTTGTAGATTTCTTCAAAATTGTTCAAAACTAGAAGTGGTCCAAAAGCCATCAACAATGAACAGAATACATAAATTGTGGTATGTTTGGAATACTATACAGCAGGAAAAAAGGAATGACTTTCTGACATGCCCCACGGCACAGCTAATCCCATGGATATAATTCCAAGTGAAAGAGTAAAGGCATGGCTGCACATTCATGCATTCAAAACAGTACAACAGTACTGCCTTGATATCAGCTATCAGGTAGTGATCCTGAGGGATGGGATATTGAGCAGAAGATGTCACAGGGACTCATGTGGAGGATTTGGTATATTCTCCAACATGATATTTTATGGTTTGACTATGAGAGTGTTCACCCATGTAAAAAAACTGTTGTTGCCATACACTTCAGACCAGGACACTTTACCCAAAAAGGTCCAGCCTTTTGGGGGAGTGTGGGATGACAACACGCAAAGCAAGAGGAATAGGAGGGAGCCATCAGGGCATCTCAGGGCAGGAGCTATTGTGGGGACACCTTTCCGATGTGGGAGCCTTAGGGACCTGGTGGGGGCGGGGGGAAGAACAGAATTCCCTAAAGGGGCTAAGGCAGTCAGGACCAGTCCCAGGGAGAAGAAGGCAAAAATTCACTTGGAGAAAAACAAGTAAGAGAATAGTCCTCCAGATGGGTCCTTTAGCAGAGGTGCCACGTGGGTGCAGTGGAAGAGATGAGAGGCAGCAGCTGAGGGCCTGGGGCCCTTGTCTTTGGCCCTGGTTCCTGGCACACTCTGGGTGTGCTAGCAGGAAAGAGGAAAGTTGTACTTCCTTGACTTCCTTTAAAACAAAACCAAGCCTGATTGGCAAACTCACTCTTACCCCCTGGGAGGGAGAGAAGTTTGGTGGTAGTGATGTGTGGGGGTGGAGGGTGGGGGGTAGTGGTGGTAGGGTGATGGTGGGGGTGGGTATCTTTGCTGGGCCTGGTGACGCCCCCAGAGAAGAGTGCTGCTTCTGTGTCCTCCCTTAGCCTCCTTTCTGGCTCTGTCCATTAGCCGCAGGAGCCAGCCCAGGGGAGCTCTTTTAGTCCATCCTGTCCCTCGTCCCCTCTCCTACCCCAGCCCTGGAACTTGATCTGGAATTCCTGGGAGCCTGGGGTCCTCCATTCCCTTCCCAACCTCTTGGGCTTGGGGCAGGGAGCAGAGGATGGCTTTGGGGGTGGGGGGAAAGGGATCGCTTCTGTTGGGTTTCTATGTGCTCCAGTTCGTTATTTATTGATATTTATTTGCTTTGGGGAATCCATCGAGCTGGTTCTGTTCGCTCACCCCACCCCAGTCGCTTCTATTAGGGTGCCTCTGCCAGTCTGTTATTTGGATTTGCTCTCCATCTGTCCCGCGCTCACTGTTGCAGTACTCCATCCTATACTGTGTAAAAATAAAGCCGAAAAAGTAACAACTAAATAGATGACAGCCGGGCAAAAACAGCAGCTGTTGCCCATAAGGCAAAATAGAAAAATATTCCCCTGGAAATATTTCGAGAGAGAGGGCTAGTACAGCGTGAGCGGGAAGACTCGTTCAGTGCCGTGGCCTTTAGCCCCTTTTGTCCCCCAGCACGGGTGGAGGAAACTGCTGGTCACTCACGCGGGCACCACGTGTGACTGGGCATGTGCACTCTGGCCCCGAGTACAAATCAGAGTCCGATGGAGTCCAGTCCAGATGTCAAAGTACACACAACAAGGAATTGTGCCCTTGACAAATTTAAATCTTAGTTGAATGAGCGTGACACAGTCACTGATGGCTCACAGCAAAACACGCTTTAAAAAGGGTCCTGTAGGATTCCGAGTGCGTACATGACCAAAGGAAAAAACATGTCGGACTTGGCATAAGTTAAATGCTTTTCAGCACGAAGGGACATTGTGAAGAATGCAAAGACGCCTCACAGAATGGTAGAAAATGTTTGCAAATTACATATGATCTAGAATGTATAAAGATCTCTTAGAACTCAAAAACAACAAGATAACCTGATCTTGTTTTGTGTATTTAGGGGGGTCATGCCCAGTGGTGCTCAGGGGCTCTGTGCCCAGCAACCCTGGAGGTGCTCAGGGGACCACGCTGGTGCCAGGCCTTTGGACCAGGCTGAGTGGTATGCAAAGTTAGTGCCCATCTCCTACACCCTGTCTCCTGCTATGACTCAATTTTTAAAGCACGGTTAAAGGATCTAAATAGAAATTTTCTCGAAGACAATGTGTTAAAAGCCATAAATCACATGAAAAGATGCCCATCATCTCATCTTTTAGAGAAGTGCATGACAAACCTACAGTGAGATAACACTTCACACCCATTAGTATGGCTTGGAACAAGAAGTCAGCTAGTCATAAGTATGACTAAGGTTCAGGCACAACTGAAGACCTCAACCATATTAGGAGGAATGAAATATGGCAGTCTACAACAGTCTGGCAGCTCCTCAAAAGGTTCAATACAGTATTTCATATGATTTAGCAAGTCATTCATAGGTATAGGCCACAAATAAATAAAAGCATATGTCCATTATGAACTTGTACATGGATACTCAGACATTCAAAAGAGTCCATCGTGGAAATACATGTTTGTCAACTGACAGATGGATAAACAAAATGGATAAACAAAATGTACATAGAGTGGAATTCGAATCATAAAAAGTGGAGTTCTGAAACATACCACAACATTGATAAACCTTGAAAACATCTTTCAGATGAAAGATCACATATTGCATGATTTCATTTATATGAAATATTTAGAACAGACAAATCTATGGGTACAGAAAGAAGAAGAATTGGTTGGCAGGAGTGGGGGTTGGGGAGTGTCACTATTAACGGGTAAAAAGTATCTTTTGGAGGGTCATGAAAATATTCTGGAGTTAGTAATTAGTTTTGGTTGCAAATGCCACAAATGTGTTTTATTTTTTTATTTTTATTTATTTATTTTTTTTGCTTTTTGGGTCACACCTGGCGATGCATAGGGGTTACTCCTGGCTCTTCACTCAGGAATTACTCCTGGCGGTGCTCAGGGGACCATATGGGATGCTGGCAATCGAACCTGGGTCGGCCGAGTGCAAGGCAAACGCCCTACCCACTGTGCTATTGCTCCAGCCCCCACAAATGTGTTTTAAAAAAACACTGAACCAAGTATACTGTGTTATTTAAAAAGAGAAAATTTCAAGTAATCTTTATTTTCCCCATAAAATGTATGTGGAGAGGTAAAAGGCCCAGAACTGCCATCTAATGTTGAAGATGCAGGATGGTGCGGCAAGAGGGCTGAGACTACGTCAAGACTTATTCTACAGTCACAGCACCAACTTTGTTGGAAAAGAATAGGTGAATGAATGGGACCGAGTAGAGAGTCCAGTTATAGACCCAGATCAGCATGCTGGTCCTTGACAAAGGAGCAAAAGGCAGAGTGAGGAATCGTAGTTTCTTCAAGCAGTGGTGCTAAAGTAACTAGACACTCACATACAAGCAGGAAGGGAGGAAGACTAGAAGGGAGATAAGGAGGGAGGGACAGAGGTAGGGAAGGTGGGAGAAAGGAGAAAAGACGGAAGGGAGGGAAGGAGGAAAGAAGGAAAGAAGGAAGGAAGGAAGGAAGGAAGGAAGGAAGGAAGGAAGGAAGGAAGGAAGGAAGGAAGGAAGGAAGGAAGGAAGGAAGGAAGGAAGGAAGGAAGGAAGGAAGGAAGGAAGGAAGGCAACTCTTCAGATATATACCCTGTACCAAAATTAGTTCAAAATGCATCACAGGGTCAAAGAAACAGCTTAAAGAGTAAGTGCATGTTTTGCATGTAGGAGCCCTGGGTTTGATTCCCAGTACCCCAGGGAACAAGCCCTGAGCATAGAGCTGGGAGTAGCCTCTGAGCACTGCTGGGTGTGGTCAAAAGCAAAATAGCCACAACAACAAAAACGTATTGCAGACGTCGCAGTGAAACCAGAATCTCCAAACTCCTAGGAGACAATGCAGGAAAGCATAGATAATTGGGGGCGTGGTATAACTTTTAGGAGGAACACCACAGGCATGATCCATGAAAGGAAGTATTGATCCACGGGTCTTCATTAAAATTAAACACTTCTGCTCTACACAAGACAATGTCAAGTGAATAAGAAGACGAGCCAGGCTGAAAGAAGGTACTTGCCAAAGTCCCACAGGATGAAGGACTGTTATCTAAGAACACAAAGAATTCTTCAAACTCAGTAACAGTCTGAGACATAAAAAGAGACAACAGACCTGATTTCTTTGACTTCATCAAAAAAATATATATAGGTGGGTGGCAAGGAAGACTAAGGAAAAGAAGATGCTCAGATCCTATGGCTTGGGGGAACTGCAAATCACGATACCACATTTACGGAGTGGCCAAGCCCAGAGCCCTGACACCTGCAAGTCAAGACACCACACCTCACAGGCTGGCCCAGACCTAACCCCCTGGCCCCGCATGCCGGCAGCAATGTGGTACAGAAGCAGGTTCCCGCTTGATGCTGCTGGGGATGAAAAGTGGCACTGGACAGACAGCCTGATATTTCGGAAGAAATTCATAGTTTCTTCCGAAGCTACGAATACTCTCACCTTAGCATCCTTGTATCCTTGCTATCAACCCAGACATGGGAATCTTGGGTCCACACAAAAACCCGTAGGTGGCAAGGCTCACAGCAATGTACTCCTGACTGCCCTGATTTGGAAGCACCCACACTGTTCCTCAGTAGACGGAAGAGTAAATAAACACTGGCGTATGCAAACAGCAAAGTATTATTCACGCCGAGTGTTATTATGCTGAGAAGAAATAAGCTATTCCGGCATAAAAAAAATATGGTGAGAAACACAATCCAGATTCCAAGGGACACGAGCCGGAAAGACTCTGGGCCGGAGCACCCCAAGTCTCAGGCACTGTGTAAAAGGCAACACTAGGAACACAGTGAAGGAATCGGGGGTTAGTCACCAGGAAGGGGATGGAGGCACGGGGAGGTGCTTGAATCTGATCTCTGACATGGTGACACTGGGGATTGTCACGACAGACTTGTCCAAACCCACGGAGTGTGTGTCACTGAGAGGGAGCCCTCTGTAAACTTTGGGGGGCTATGGTGAGTGGTTACAGGTGCGCACACGATGACAAATGCACCACGCAGAGCCAGGATGTTGCTCTGCGGGTGGTTGTGGGTGTTGTGGGTGTGAGTGGGGAGTCTATATGGACTCCAAATGCTTTAGGATTGGTCGCCTTCTATTTGTGGGTCTCCCATCCAGTGAACAGGAAGCCTGGGGGTCCCTCCCAATGGTTATTGGTCAACCGAGGTTCACTGTGGCACTGCCCAGGCTCAGTGGGGACATGGGTTCCCCAAGTGAGCCATGCAGTGCTCTGGGGTCTCCAGGGCTGCACCTGGAGATGCTCAAGGGACCACGGGGTGTCCCTGAAACTGCGGTTGGCCACCTACAAGGCATGCAGCTTAACCCTGGAACTCTCTCTCTGGCCGCTTGGCTCAGTTTCATCATAACCTAAGACTGCTCTTGAAAACCAAGCTCCCGAGCTGGAGAGATGGGACGGCGGGTAAGGCGCTTGTCTTCCATGCGGCCGAGCTCACTTCCACTCCCGGCACCGCCTTCATCTCCCGATCCCTGCCAGGACTGATCCCCGAGCACAGAACCAGGAGTAAGCCCTGAGTAGAGCCCGGTGTGGCCCCAAATGCTCACTGCACCATCAACACCCACCACACTCCTCCAAAAAAAAAAAATTTAAAATCAAGTCATCAACTTAGAATCAAACAAAAACCCAAACCAAGAGGAGAGATGGGGCCCAGTAGCTGCAAATTCCTGAGTGCGTATGGCTGTGTTCACGTACGCAGGGTACAGACCAGAGGCCAGGGTCAGAGAATGCCCACGTGTTCTGCACCTCCCTCCTAGTGTGGACCGTCACCACACATGGTGGGCATGAAGTCCCTTTTCCCGACCTCTGGCCGCGCCCAGGAACTCAGGACTGCAGAGACGGGGACGGGAGTGGGGTCTTGCACGGGGGGTGGGGGGGCCAGTATGAACAGCCTGGCTTTGCAGTCTCCGCTCCTTGTCCTTCCTGCAGAGAAGACGCACTGTCCCCGCAAAGCCCCTCTCGATCCCCGCTGCCCTTTGCCTGCTGCCAACACGTACCAAGGGGCAGCCGGGGGCTGAGAGCCCGCAAAGACGGGCCGATGGGCAACAAGAGGCGCAGCAGAAAGGTGACCTCCCTGCCGAGCAGCAAAGCTGCATGACATGGAGCTCACAGCGGCCGGGGAGAGGCCAGAACTGCACCCACTGCGGGCTCAGAGGGTGGAGACCCCTGCAAGGGACGGGGACGAGCTGGAGGGTGCCGGAGGCACAGGCTGGGCACAGTCCTAAGTCCCAGTGTCCCGTCTTTCCTCTCTCACTGTTCTCGCATCCTCGTGGGCCCTAGTTTCACACCGACTCGGGTGCTTGCGCTTGGTTCCTCTGTCCCCAGCACCCCCAGAGGCCGGGAGAGTTTGCTGCAGAAAAAGCCGCACTCTTGTGTTGAGTGAGGGGGCCCTGGGCACTGGTTGAGTGGCTTCTGCAGGACCCTGGACCCTACCAAGTGGCCTCCTGTGCCCCCTCCTCAAGGACCCCCACACTGGAGAGCGTCCGTGACTGCTGACACAAATGAAGCCCACGGCATTAGCGCGGTTGGCCTGAAAGCAGCAGGTGCGCCGTGGACACGGGGAAGGGAGAGCAGGGCTCAGGCAGCGCGGGCCATGGCCCAGTGGGGCGTCCTCTCCTCGGGGCGCGGCTCCCGACTGTTCCCAGCCTAAAGCCAGCCGAGCACGTGGCTGAAGAACACGAGCACAGGAGTACTGGGGGCGGAGCCAAGTGTCCGAAGCAGGTGGCCACGTGGAGCCATTAGCAGGGGGACCTGGGCTCCCAAAGGCACAGCCGTGGCCACGTGTGTGACCCACGGAGGGCAAGGACACGCATGAGCCCGTCCCGTGGTGCAGTGGGCGAGGGTGCGGGCACTGTGGCTCCCTGCTTCCCGCGCATCTCCTGAGTCCTGGAGTTCTCCGTTTAGCCATTCTCAGGAGGCTCTGAGACCCTCGCCACGCCCATCCTAATCTCCAGACGGAAATGCTGCTCCCAGAGATGGGAAGCCCTACCCCATCCCCCCTCGCACGCCGCTGTCTCTGTGAACGACTGCCCCAGGTACCCCAGACTCCTCTCTGAGGCCATGCAGGCTGCCTGCCCTCCTCCGTAAGCCTGGGTGACGCCCCAGCTCGTTCTACGTCATCATCCCTTCACCCATGCAGATGGCGCCCACCTTTGGCTTGTCACTGAGTAACTCCGAGTGTCTAAGTATTGGTCTGACACACATGGAACAACCCTGAGACCAAGGCGGCTGCCCCAGCCGGCCCCGTGCTCCCGTGATGACATGTCGATGGGGTCAGCGTCCCTCTTCCTGCGACAGACAGGAGGTGCGGAGGGGAGTGGCCCCTGGGGGGCTGCAGAAGGGAGCAGGGGGGGCAGGACTGATCAGGCCAGCCAGGTTCTAAACACATTGAAGACTAGATGGGTTTGACCCAGTAAACGCCTCCCCTAACGGGTGGGGAGCACTGGGGGGCTGGATTTTAGGGACATCGAGAGACAAGAGCGACACTTGGTCCCAGAGAAATGCTGCCAACCTGGGTCAACTGACATCACGGGGGCTCCAAGCTTAGGGGGCACCTGTCCCACTTCTGCCTGAGGGTCCTCAACCCCTTCCAGGGTCTGAGTGTCGGCGGGGGGGAGCTGCATCCTCCTGCTCTCCCCAGGGCCAGCTCTCCAGTGGCCAAGGAGCAGGGGAGCACTTAGAGCATCCCGAGAAGGGTCCTTTCTGAGCACCGCCATCACCTTCACAGCCCGCCTCTCTGTTGGCTCCTCTGGCACCCTGGGTCCTGTGGGGGTCTGCGCCGGCATGGGGGAGGGGGCTCTGCCCTGTGCTCAGGGCTTTGGTGATGGCCCGAGGCCAACAGGGATGCAGGAACAAGCTGCCCGGAGAAGCTCCTCACCGCCTTCCGGTTCTTACGGCCACTTTCCCGTAAGGTGTGCTAGTAACGAAGGCGGGCAGAAGAGCGTCTTCCAAGAGAGCTGGCTGGTCATATTCGCGGGCTTAGCAGGTAGCTCTCCCCGACCCCTGGAGATGGCCAGAGGGTCAGGGGCCAACAAGGGCCCCAACCAGACGGTGGTTCCCGACCAGGGAGGGTCAGTGCTGCAAGCAGGCGGGGGCCAGGGGGAGACCTCATCTCCGGGAGAGTGGCCATGGCCACGAGGAAAGGCCACGAGGATGCAGGGAGGACGTGGGGACTGTCCCTGCTGTGGCCCCTCCCTGCTAGGACAAGGACAGGCCAAGTGTCCAGCAATCAACGGCCCCATCATGCCTGGAAGTGCCTCCTCCACCAGCTGCCTTGGCCTATGCCAGCCTCGGCCGTCCCCCAGGGGCAGTAAATTCAAAGCTCTCCAAGGCCAGCTGCTGGCTCTGAGCATGGGGACAGCTCCGGGCAGCCTCAGGCAGGCAGGGACGGATGCCCTGTGTTCCGCCTGGCCCCCGGCACTGTGTCCTTGCCTTGGGGCTTGGAGACAGCTGGCCTGCTGCTACCAGGTGGGATGGGACACGTCCCCTCCCCTTCCCTCTTCCACAGGACCCCTTTTCATGCCACTTCCCCCCCCCACACACACACACAGCCACGGGTGGAGGCTGCAGCTGGTAGGGAAGGAGCAGTGTCTGCCCTCTGCCCCCCGGCCATCCGCCAGCCTGCACCCCTTCCTTGGATCCCGGAGTCAGGAGGATCTGAGCAGGAGTGAAAGCAAAGACAGGCGAGCTACCAGCTTTGAGGGCGGCCCCTACACACACACACACACACACACACACACACACACACACACACACACATGCAACACAGCCACATACACCCACACAGGCCTACACACACACACACACACACACACACACACACACATACACACATACACACACAGTCACAGAGACATGTGCAGCTGTACAAATAGTGGCCACGGGCAGGCTCTCAACCCCTCACCAGGAAGGCTCACAGCCTTAACTGCATCCCCACTCCACCGTACCCTCACACACACACGCCGGGCTTAACAAGGACATCGCTTTCCCCCCTTCTTTTATCCCCGGTCCCCCTCCTCCTCCCTGAAACATCCATCTGGCTCTCTAGTGGCAACCACAGAGCTTCAAACCATCTGGAAACTTAAGCGCAGAAGAACGTGCCAGGCTGGGGCGGAGGACAGCCAGGGTCACGGGAAGGAGGCGGGAGAGAGCCCGGTGGCTGCGGCGTCCCGGCAAGACAGCCCGCTCAGCCGCCCCCCATATCTGCCGGCCCCCACGTGTGCCTGGGGGACTCTGACCCGACTCCACTTTCTCCCTGAGCCCTGTCCCCCGAGACTCCCCTCCAGCCACACTCCCCCCAGCACCCACTCGGGGGGCACCTACGATCAAGCACACACTCAGTTTAATTTTAGCCCGAATCTTCCCTGGCTATGGTCGTATGCTTTCTAATTATCTTATTCCCAAGATTTACCTTGATGGATAGTTATACATTTTCCAATTTACTGTACAGTATCTTGTAAAGTGCCCTCTAAAAAAAAATGTGTAGATTATTTCATGTTGTTAATTTCCCCAGCTCTAAGAAAAAAAAGTCTGCAGATAATCACCCGCCCCAGAAGCGCTTACTCAATCCCTATTTCCTTTAATACTAATAAAATGGACAGTTCATTTATAAGAAGTTCCCTAAAAGAGGGTATTGAAAAACATTATATTTCTTTTAAAGTTGTTAAAGGGCATAAATCCATTACTCAGATAGAGATCGCTTAATAATTTAATGCCTTTGGCTTGGCATTGTTCCCGGAATATTTTCACTTTATCTGTCTTTATTTTCAGGTTGGTACAAATTGAGGAATAATCAAGGCTGTTGGCGGGAATGGGGGAAGGATTCTCGGGAAGGGACAGGGAAGATTTTGGGGTGGGGGGTGCGGGGACCGCCTTCAGAGCACCCCCGCACAGCTCCCTCACACACTCCCACTCTCAGTGGTGGACAGAGCGCCTCCCTTGTGGGTCTCCGTGTGGCGGGTACTTGTCCTGCGTGTTGCCTATCTGACTCCGGGACACGCCTCAGAGGGGCCGCCCCCAGCCCCCTCTCTCCTGCCCAGCCTGGCAAGCAGGTGGGAAGCCCAGAGCCCAGAGTCTTTCTGCAAAAGGGATTAGTTTGCATTTTCTAAATAAAATCATTTACATGATGTATTAACCCAACCCCATAATTAAAATCATTAACATTTCTTTGTGCAGATTAGCAATAAAGAGAAACTAAGTGTAGGAATCAACATTCCTTCTTAAGGCTCATCACACAATTCTACCCTGAAGAAGGCTGGAAGCTTGATCCTGACACCCCCTCGCCTCCCAGCAAAGTGGATTTCGGAGTCAAGGGCTCTCCGTTCACTCCTTGGAAACAGACTTGAGCACTCTCCGCGCCAACCCAACCAGAATCCAGAAGTCAGTAGCCGGAAGCTTCATGGGAACAGGGATCAAAGGGCTGGGGCTCAGGAAGGGAGAGAGGAGGGCGAAATTAAGTTTCAGCTCTCTGGCTCTCTGACAGAATTTCTATGCGCTCCTTCCCCTCACTCTGGTTCTCAGTTTCTGTTTAAAATAAAGCTAGAGTGGGACTGAAGTGATAGCACAGCGGGTAGGGCATTTACCTTGCACGTGGCCGACCTGGGTTTGAGTCCCAGCATCCCATATGGTCCCCTGAACACCACCAGGAGTAATTCCTGAGTGCAGAGGCAGGAGTAACCCCTGAGCATTGCTGGGTGTGACCCAAAAACCAAATAATAATAATAATAATAATAATAATAATAATAATAATAATAATAATAATAAAATAAAGCTAGGGCCAGAAAGATAATCTAGGGTTCCGGGCAACTGCCTTGCATGTGGCAGACCCAGGATGGATTCCCGGCACCCACATAGGATTCTCTGAGCACTTCCAGCAGTGATCCTTGAAAGCAGAGCCAGAAGGAAGCCCTAAGCACTGCCAAGGAGTGTGGCCAAAAACCCAAACAGAGAAACTCATTAAAGTAAAACAAATCCAGTAAACAAGAGACCCTCATGAGGCGTTCCTCCGGGTCCCCAGTGCCATGCAAGAGTGTGCCCTGTGTGAGAGCAACTCTGGGCCATGACTGGTATTCAGGACACGTCTGTGGAGATGTTCCAGAGTTCAGGACCAGTTCTGTGGAAGGGCCAGACCAGTGAGGATTTGGGCCAGGGGGCTGAGAGGACATAACCCCACCCAGCATGGAGAGAGTTGCTCTAGCAGCAACCCCAAGGGCTGCGGGTGGGTGTCCGCCTCTGTGGCCCTGTGAGTGAAGTGACCTCAGGTGGTTGGAGCAGCGGAAGAATTCATGCAGGCTGTGTAGACATGGGCACCCGTGAGCAAGGGAGCCAGCTTGAGGACGCTCAGGATCCATCCTGGAGCCAGTTTCCGTGTGCAGATGGGGGCAGTTGCCAGTGCCCAGCGCTGCTGGGGGGAGAAGGAGGGCGTAGCAGTCAAGAGTGAAGGCCTAAGAACTCTCTCCCATCGCCAGGGTTTCCACAGCCCCTGACCACCCAGGATGGCCTGGACCACAAGGCTCGCTCACAGAGCCAGTTCCTGAGCCTCAGGGAGAGGCTGGCTCCCTGACTTTCCAGGTGGCATCCTGCAGAGGTGCTCAGGGGTGAGACGCACCTGGGTTCAAGTCCCCACCATCCACTCGCTCTGAGGTTCTGAACCAACACTTCATCTCAATGTGCTTCGGTTTTCCCTCACCAAGAGTGGGCGCCACGTGACTCAGGAGGGGTCAGTGTGGCCAGATGCATGAAAAGCTCTGCCACAAAGACGCTTGAGACACTAATCTCTATCCATATAACCTGGTTTGGCGCCTAGTTCACGATGGCTGCAGAGTCTTCGATGCTTCCTGTGTCAAGAGGGGGCATCTGATTCCTTGGCTGGGATTCCAAACTGGCGGGTGACTCGCTCATTCACTGGACTGTGAAATGACCCGTGAAGACCAGGGCCAGAGCCGAAGGAGCCTTGCCTCCTCCCACATGGTTCTCTTGGAACAGCCTCCTTCGAGCCCAGATCTCTACCAGGGAAGCACAGCTACCCTAAGAAGCCAGGCTGGACAGGGAGCTGACCCTGATGACCACACTGAAGACTGCCGCCCACCACTGTCATGCTTACCTCCAACTTGTGGCTGGCATGCATTCAGAAACAAGGTCAAAGATGCTGTCACCAAGTTTATGTTATGTCATATTAGATGAAGGTCATTAGTCTAATATACAACTGGTCAAGGGTGCCCTTGCAGGGAGAGAAAGCTGGACCCACAGGGAAGGGCCTTGTGGACACAGACACACAGCGGTACCTTCACAGCTAGGGGACACCCAGCAAGGGTGGCGGCCGCTGGAAGCTGGAAGAGGAGAGGAAGTTTCTTTCTGGGGACTTTGGGATAAAACACTGACCCGCCAACACCTGAATTTCAAGCTTCTGGGCCTGCAGAACTGTGAGAGAATCGACTTCTGTTGTTTCCAGCCACCCAGCGTGTGGTATTTTGTCACAGCAGCCCATGGAAACTAATACCCACGCCAACATGCCAGACATATGAGTGAAACCAGCCTGGACCCTCCAGACCGGCCCATCTGCCAGTGGACTCCCACCACAAAACCGCTATCGATGTCGCACAGAGCAGAGAAGCCAGCCAGATGCAATCTGTCCAGATCCCTGACTCACAAATTCATGACATGTGATAAAAAAACAAATTGTTGCTCTAAGCCGTGAAGTTTGGGCATAATTAGTTCTGTGGTTGTCCAAAGCAAGTCAATGTCTGAATGGAAACTGAAATTCAAGCCCCCTATATCCTACTTAATTTAGCGGGACTTTCCATTCTCCCATACCTCCCCCCTCATACCCCCTATCACAAACCGGTTATTCTGATCCGTTTCACGTGTACGTATCTCTGAAATCTGATTTCAGTTCCCCAGGAAAGAGGTCAAACTCATAGAGAGCAGGTAAATGCTAGATGGATCATCTTGGTACACTGCCACCACTACCCACGCCCCTGCCGAGTGCCCCAGGAATGGGGGTTATAAGTGGTAGGAAAATGATGACGACATGCATGGCTTCTAGGAGAAAGAGGGTGACAGAGCACAGCTCGGGGGGACATCAGCTGAAGATACGGAATTGGGAGAGGAAAACCAGACTGTGATAGTCTTTGGATACCAGATGGGAAATTAAAATACAAAGAGAGTAAACACCCTTGTCGCCACCCCCTCTCCCCACATGTCTATTCCAACAGGAAGGCCAGTGAGCTGGAAATCACTGCTACTTCACAGCCTGCATCACCAGCCCTGTTCTAGTTGGCTAGTCACCACCTGCTTGCCCCGGCACTTCCTAGCAGCTAAAGACACGCATGAAACACATGGTCTGTTATCAGAGACCCAACCACAACGCATCCAAATTGATAAGAGTCTTGAAAACCAAGGTCTGGGCTCTGAGATCATGTGGTCTTCAAATGGGGGTCAATGGCTGGGGAGTTGACCAATGTCCATCGGTGCTTCTGCAGCAAAGGGAAACATGTGGCTTCGTGATCAGAAGGCTCTACCTGTGGCGAAGGCCAAGAGCCAATAAATACAGACATTCACTTCTGAGATCTCAAACCTGACCTCCTCGGGACTCCCCTACCTCGGGCTGGCTCCTCCCTGGGGTGTGGTTGGGACTGTGCCATCCACAGCATCATTATTTCCACTCAGCTCTTTCCACTAGATGTCTCGGCCAATAGGACTTCCTCCCCAGGACACTCCCTGGGACCACTGATCACAATGCTTGAACTCATAGGGTTTGCTTCCAGACCTTTACTATCTTTCCCGCCTCTCCTAATCCCAACCCTACTCAACATTTAAGGCTTCACAAAATCCCTTTTACCTGGAGTCTCCTGTAACTTCTTGAGACCACAGGTCAACTGTTTCCCTCGAACTTGCAGCCCCTCACTCTACACCAGAGGCTAGCAATGGGTCTCGTAGTAGCTCTCCTATCACAAACTCTTTTGTATAGCTGCCTAAACACAATTTTTAATTTACTGATTTCATGAAAGTTACTCTGAAGGGAAAAATATGAGAAAGAAATCAACATGTAGGTGATAATAAATAGGTTTCTCCAAAAGTGATCTAACCTCAGCCTGTCCTTCTCCATAGGAGAAACTGCTATCAGTTTGTTGTTTAGTTTTCAAGAGTTCCTTATGTCTACACAGCAACTCTATGCATTTCTGCAAGTTTGTGTATTTACTTGCTAGAACACAAACTGCAGAGCACACAGTGCTCATTGTGAAGGTTGACTTTGCGTAATCGATGAGTCTCACTTTATATCTTCATGTGTACACAAGAAGAATTTAGTCTCCACTGCTGGGCTTGACATTTTCTCTGGAGGGAACTTATACTTAAGCATCTCTTTGCTTATTAATTTGGGGGTCTATTTTTCAACTATTAAGAAAGGCGTGTTTAGATTTCTCACTTACAGGGGTGGTTTTGTTCACTTTTATTTGTGCTTTTTATCTTTAATCTTTTTGCTATTTGTAAACTAAGCTTACTCAGTACAAGTGGTATCTTCTTAGAGAACTGACAAGTTTGTCATCCTCTTGTGAGTCTCTTTAGCTCTAATAACACTTCTTACTTTAAATTTTTATTTTCGTGATATAAATATAACTATACTAGCTTTCTTTTAGCCACTGTGTGTCTTATAGATGTTTTTAATTTTTTAAACCTTGACTGCCTTTTTCAAACTGCACATAGATTTAAGGTTTTGCCAATCCAATCTGATAATCTCCATGTATTAGTTTATAGATTAAATGTACTTTTTGCGGGGCTGGAGCGATAGCACAGCGGGTAGGGCGTTTGCCTTGCACGCGGCCGACCCGGGTTCTAATCCCAGCATCCCATATGGTCCCCTGAGCACCGCCAGGGGTAATTCCTGAGTGAAGAGCCAGGAGTAACCCCTGTGCATCGCTGGGTGTGACCCAAAAACCAAAAAAAAATGTACTTTTTGCACTTGTTGTTATTACTCTCATCTGTATTTATTCTACTAGCCTATATAGTTCTTTTTGATTAAACTTCTCCCCCCTCCCATTTACAACCTTCTTTAGGAAGGATTAAGACTTAGTCTTCTTCTCTTTTAGAAGTCATACACTTCATCTACATTATTTTGATCTGTAAGATTTTAACAGGAATACTTAAAGTCCAAAATTCATGCCATAAACACAACAAGAGGGGCTGGAGAGTGCAGGGATTAATATACTTGCCTTGGATGTAGCTGATGGGGATAGATACCCAACATCACATATGTTCTGTTCCCAGCCATGCCAGGGAGCACTGAGCCCAGAGCCAGAGTAAGCCCTGAGTAATTCGAGGTATGGCCCAAAAAACAAACCAAAAAAAAAAAAAGGCAAAATAGGGACTGAGGAATACTTTGTGTTTATTCCCTTTTATCTGACATAATTAGATTTTCAGATCTATCACATTCTTTTTTCCTTTTCAGTAATCAGTGTTGTGTCTTATAAAATTGACACTTATCACTACCCACTCGTTTACCAGAGCTTCTGTGGTCCAGGATCACTGCGTCTTAGATTCCTCTTTACGATACATTTCTTTCTGAAATGGATATTTTAGGAGTTCCTTTGGTGAACAGCTTCTGGTAAAAATTCCACATTGTTGTTGGTTGATATTTTTCTTGATTATTTATGCTGGCATCAGCTTCTAGCTTAATTTTTAGAATTAATTTATCCTCTTTGTATACTGACAGTGTCCCTGGATACCACCGCTGCTATAGCGAACCCAGCTATCTTTGTAATTTTGATGTTCTTTGTCACTCTTCCTCCATGACTTATTTTTTTAGATAATCCTATTAGTATCACTTGTATCACTTGTCATCCCATTGCTCACCAATTTGCTAGAGTGGGCTCCAGTAACGCCTCCATTCACCCTTGTCAAGTGCTAGTGTGGCCCAGTGGTATCTGCTCACTCCAGGAACATGAAGAGTCTCAAACCATTCGTTCAGGGTTTTAACAAAGAAGTCTGATCATTTCTAGGTGGGCAGCCAGGCATTCTTTTGACGTCTCGTGGAATCCAGTCAGTGACAGCTCTAGTCCAGTGGTCATCTCTAAATCGCATTATGTGTCCGGCCCATCTGATTTTTGATGCCCTGGCAAACAGGACAGCGTCTTTAATTCTTGATCATTAATGGAGGTCGGAACTCCAGATTCCTTCTCTCACTTGAGTGAAACGTGATATTCCAAGCATAGCTCTTTCAATTCCTCTTTGGGATACCTGAATAGTGTTCTCATCCTGTTTTCATAGGACCCAGGTCTCTGAGGCGTATGTTAGTACAGGAAGAGCGGTGGAGTTGAAAAGATGTGTCTGGAGCTGGAGGTTCTTTGTCCTCTTAACCACTTCTTCGATGCTCTTGAAGGTTGTTCCATACCTCTCTTTTCCTCTTGCGCAGCTCAGGTGCCAGGTGTTCCACATGTTGAGTTCTCGACCTAGGTACGCATAACTGCTGCATTCAGAGATGTTTGTTCCATTGAGTGCAAATGGAACATCAGGAACTAGTACGTTTCTCATGAACATTGTCTTTGTGAGATTTAGCTGCATTACAACCTTTCCATACTCACGGTTGAAGTCGGCCAGCATTCATGCCATTTGGCTAATATTTGGTGTTATTAGAACGATGTCATCAGCAAAGCAGAGGTGGTGTAGTTGCCGACCATCTATCTTCACTCCCATTCTTTCCCATTCCAGTCATTGCGTGATATTCTCGAGGGTGACACTGAAGAGTTTCAGTGAAATGGTATTGCCCTGTCAAACCTCTCTCTTTACGTTGATGATCACTTCCTTGTAGAATGGTGAGATCCTGGTGGTGAATCTGTAATACAGCTCACAGAGGATCCTGATGTACTGAGTTTGAATGCCCTGTTTGACTAGGGCTTCGATGACCGCTTCAGTCTCAACAGAATCAAAGGCCTTCTTTAAATCAATGAACATTAGACAGAGCAGCATCTTGAATTCTTGTGAAACCTCAATGAGCTTGGTCACCATGTGGATATGGTCAATCGTGCTGAATCCATTTCAGAACCCAGCTTGCTCGCATGGTTATCCTTCGTTTAGTGTTCTGCCAATCCTATTCAGGATGACTTAAGTGAATAACTTGTAGACAACGGACAACAGGCAGATTGGGTGACAGTTACCGGTGTCGTGGATGTCTCCCTTCTTGTACAACAGAAGGATCCTACTGGTTTTCCATTGGGATGGGACCTTGCACTCAGACAGGTAGCGTGTGAAGGGCTGAGCCAGTGTATTGACAAGTACTGGCAGCAGATTCTTCAGGTGTTCGGGTCTGACCTTGTCTGGACCAGGTGCTGCACGCTTCTTTACCAACGAAATGGCATGTCGGATTTCAGAAGGGAAAACACTGGGAATGATAAATCCATCCTGCAGAATTTGGTATGTGGGCAGGTGGACATGGCTACTGAAGAGATCCGAGTAGAAGTTGTGGATAACCTTTTCCATTGCCCTTCTGGAAGATGTGACAGATCCATCAGGACATTGGAGGACAGTCTCTTGGTCTTGTAGTTGGCGAAGGACAGGCAGGCATTTGCGAATACTTTTCCTGGCTTCTGCCGCATCAGCCAACACTGCTGTCTTCTCTCCTTGAGGTCTTCCTTTATCACTTCTCTGCACAGCTTTGCAAGCTCAGATATTAGCTTGTGATTGCCTGAGGCTCACGCCAAACCACACTGGTGAATGAGCTCAAGAGCTTCCAAAGATAAGCGTCTGTTTGTGGATTTCTCTCTCATGGCACTCCTTGAACAATCATGGAGGTGCTGAACCAGTTTATTGTATTCCTCGTCGATGCTGTCAATAACGGCATCTGCCCATATTGCCACAATAGTGCCAATGAGCTCCCATTTGGTGGCCGCTCTGGGAGTTCTCTTCTTAAACTTTGCAGCCCTTTCTCCCTACTCTGTGAAGTAGAATTTCGCATGAAGGAGACAGTGGTCTGATCCCATTTGGAATTTTGGGACAACAGCAACATAGGTCAGGCAAAACCATTGATTGAATATGATGTGATCAGTTTCATTGTGGAACTGTCCACTGGTAGACTCCCATGTCCAACATTTAGATTTTGCCTTCTGGAACTGTGAATTACCATGGGTGGTCTTGGTCAACATGATGAACTCAGACAGGCTCGCACTTTGTTTGTTCCATTCTAGGCCATGGGTCCCAATGTGGGGTTCTTTGGGTGACCTTCTTGGTTGTATCTTGGTGTGAAAATCATTGACAATGACCTTGTAGAAGGTGTGGTCTTCTTTATAGAACTTCTCCACCTCCATGTAGAACTTCTCAATTTCTTCTTCATTATAGCTGGATGTTGGTGCGTAGACGACAAAGATAGAAACTGCCGGCAGTGAGCCACATCTATTCAAATGTAAGCATCTGATTCAGGTTGTTGGGCATTCAAATGAATCAACACTCATGGCCAAGTTCGTGTTGACGAGGACACCGACACCACCGATGCCTCTACTGTCACATGTTCCAAGGAACAGTTCTTCTCCAGTATCGAAAATGGCGTGATGTGATCAATGCCTTCTCGCCTCAGTCAATCCAATGACGTCGTATTTGGTCTTCTGCGCTTGCACCATCAGGTACTTGATGGATGCTTCCAACGCCAGTGTATGTGTGTTAAAAGTGCAGAAAGTCATTTTAGTCCGTCTTTGTTTTGGCAGCCTAATTCGGCCCTGAGATTTTAGCAGCCTCTCCTTGTTTGTCCTTCTCAACGCTGCTGTATTAGGGGCTCTTCCAGGGTCAGGGGAATGAGGGACCATTTTTGTTACTGTTTGTGGCATACCGAATATGCCATGGGTAGCTGGCCAGGCTCTGCCCTGCGGGTGGCATGTTGTAACAATCTGTGTTGGTTCACTGTTTGCCGGTTGGCACCATTGCTGCCCTCTTAACATGATGAGGCGGTGAACCATTGAGGTCGGTGGACCTTCCTACTCCTCTCCTGTCTGCAGTAGCTGGCCCCCACCCTACTCCTCCCTTGTCTACGGTGAGTTCATTAGATCTCTTAAAAGTCAGGTCTGTATCGCTCATGCTTCTCATTAAAGTTTCATTCCCTCTGTTCAAGTTTATAGGGAACCTTGAGATAAAAGCATCTGATTAAGTTAACACACATTTTGGCATAAGATCAATGTCAACTTTTCTAGAAGTCATTTAAGTTTATTTAAACTCCAGATGTCATTTGAGTGTATACCTTCCCTAAGATATTTGGAACAGGACTTTTTCTATGGAAGACATTTGGTAAATATTTGTTAAGGATATGTATAACCCCTTGGAAAGCAGGTAATCTTACATCTTGGGAAGTTAACAAAGGTGCTGTATAAAACCCTCTCAAGAAAGCAGAAGGGAATGCCTTGCCACAGTGGCAGGGTGGGGTGGGGGGGAGATGGGATTGGGGAGGGTGGGAGGGACACTGGGTTTACGGGTGGTGGAGAATGGGCACTGGTGAAGGGATGGGTTCCCAAACTTTGTATGAGGGAAGTGTGAGCACAGAAGTGTATAAATCTGTAACTGTACCCTCACGGTGATTCTCTAATTAAAAATAAATAAATTTAAAAAAAAAAAACCCTCTCAAGCTTCAGGGAATGAGAAATTCATTCTCTTGTTTATAAGATGCTCAAGCTCAGTTTTCAAGAAAATGAAAGTTAAAACCATACCCCACACATCAATATTTTTTTTAAGTAAAGGATCTGACAATACCAAGTGTTGGCAAGAAGGTGGAACAACAAACTATGTCATTTGAAATTAGTCGTTTCCTATTTGAAGACTTATAATTTTATGTAACTTCATTGGGGAAAAATAGTGATGTTATCTAGTAAATAGTAAGATAGCCATACTCTGTGACAGCCTATTCCAGTCCTAGCTATATAAACTCTCTCTCTCTATATATATATATGTGTGTGTGTGTATGTATATATAATATGCTGAGATTTATATTAGCTTCCTTGTGTTTTTCCCCAAACTGAAAATAACCAAATATGTAATTAATTAACTTAAAAAATGATGATTACTATTGTATATTAATATGATGGGACAAAGTGAAAATGTACTACAATCACACATAGCAATTAGTATTTTTATAAATAAAACTTGAGTTAAAAATATAAATTATTATATATGCAATAATTCTATTTTTATTAGGAACAAAATCAGGCAAATCTAAATGATAAAGATGAAAATATAGTCAGTAAAAGAAAAGCAAGAAAACTAATACCAGAGGTGTAATATTAATAGTCACCTCTCAGAGGAAGGAAAACATTTCTAGAAATTCCTGACATAAAGAATGATTTGCGAGAGCCTCCCGCCTACTGACTGTGATCCTGAGGTCTCCTAACCCATTTTGGCACCAGAGCAGATTCTTGCAGCCATGCATTTTGACTGCGAACTGAACTACAACCTCGTGCAGCCCGGGGAGGGATTTTTTTCCCTCTCCACCCCATTTTTCTGAGCGAAAATGGCGGCAGCGGCAGCAGCCACGCGGTGAGAGCCACCCTCTAAGACCCCTACACCAGGAGGTAGGACTTTCTTTAGTGACGTAGCCTGTAGGTGATCCTGGGAGGGGAGGTGTTCCCGGCGCGCCTTCCGCCCAGAGATGAACCAAGAGCCGCGGCACGAGAAGCAGAGCCTCCCGCCTACTGACTGTGATCCTGAGGTCTCCTAACCCATTTTGGCACCAGAGCAGATTCTTGCAGCCATGCATTTTGACTGCGAACTGAACTACAACCTCGTGCAGCCCGGGGAGGGATTTTTTTCCCTCTCCACCCCATTTTTCTGAGCGAAAATGGCGGCAGCGGCAGCAGCCACGCGGTGAGAGCCACCCTCTAAGACCCCTACACCAGGAGGTAGGACTTTCTTTAGTGACGTAGCCTGTAGGTGATCCTGGGAGGGGAGGTGTTCCCGGCGCGCCTTCCGCCCAGAGATGAACCAAGAGCCGCGGCACGAGAAGCAGAGCCTCCCGCCTACTGACTGTGATCCTGAGGTCTCCTAACCCATTTTGGCACCAGAGCAGATTCTTGCAGCCATGCATTTTGACTGCGAACTGAACTACAACCTCGTGCAGCCCGGGGAGGGATTTTTTTCCCTCTCCACCCCATTTTTCTGAGCGAAAATGGCGGCAGCGGCAGCAGCCACGCGGTGAGAGCCACCCTCTAAGACCCCTACACCAGGAGGTAGGACTTTCTTTAGTGACGTAGCCTGTAGGTGATCCTGGGAGGGGAGGTGTTCCCGGCGCGCCTTCCGCCCAGAGATGAACCAAGAGCCGCGGCACGAGAAGCAGAGCCTCCCGCCTACTGACTGTGATCCTGAGGTCTCCTAACCCATTTTGGCACCAGAGCAGATTCTTGCAGCCATGCATTTTGACTGTGAACTGAACTACAACCTCGTGCAGCCCGGGGAGGGATTTTTTTCCCTCTCCACCCCATTTTTCTGAGCGAAAATGGCGGCAGCGGCAGCAGCCACGCGGTGAGAGCCACCCTCTAAGACCCCTACACCAGGAGGTAGGACTTTCTTTAGTGACGTAGCCTGTAGGTGATCCTGGGAGGGGAGGTGTTCCCGGCGCGCCTTCCGCCCAGAGATGAACCAAGAGCCGCGGCACGAGAAGCAGAGCCTCCCGCCTACTGACTGTGATCCTGAGGTCTCCTAACCCATTTTGGCACCAGAGCAGATTCTTGCAGCCATGCATTTTGACTGCGAACTGAACTACAACCTCGTGCAGCCCGGGGAGGGATTTTTTTCCCTCTCCACCCCATTTTTCTGAGCGAAAATGGCGGCAGCGGCAGCAGCCACGCGGTGAGAGCCACCCTCTAAGACCCCTACACCAGGAGGTAGGACTTTCTTTAGTGACGTAGCCTGTAGGTGATCCTGGGAGGGGAGGTGTTCCCGGCGCGCCTTCCGCCCAGAGATGAACCAAGAGCCGCGGCACGAGAAGCAGAGCCTCCCGCCTACTGACTGTGATCCTGAGGTCTCCTAACCCATTTTGGCACCAGAGCAGATTCTTGCAGCCATGCATTTTGACTGTGAACTGAACTACAACCTCGTGCAGCCCGGGGAGGGATTTTTTTCCCTCTCCACCCCATTTTTCTGAGCGAAAATGGCGGCAGCGGCAGCAGCCACGCGGTGAGAGCCACCCTCTAAGACCCCTACACCAGGAGGTAGGACTTTCTTTAGTGACGTAGCCTGTAGGTGATCCTGGGAGGGGAGGTGTTCCCGGCGCGCCTTCCGCCCAGAGATGAACCAAGAGCCGCGGCACGAGAAGCAGAGCCTCCCGCCTACTGACTGTGATCCTGAGGTCTCCTAACCCATTTTGGCACCAGAGCAGATTCTTGCAGCCATGCATTTTGACTGCGAACTGAACTACAACCTCGTGCAGCCCGGGGAGGGATTTTTTTCCCTCTCCACCCCATTTTTCTGAGCGAAAATGGCGGCAGCGGCAGCAGCCACGCGGTGAGAGCCACCCTCTAAGACCCCTACACCAGGAGGTAGGACTTTCTTTAGTGACGTAGCCTGTAGGTGATCCTGGGAGGGGAGGTGTTCCCGGCGCGCCTTCCGCCCAGAGATGAACCAAGAGCCGCGGCACGAGAAGCAGAGCCTCCCGCCTACTGACTGTGATCCTGAGGTCTCCTAACCCATTTTGGCACCAGAGCAGATTCTTGCAGCCATCCATTTTGACTGCGAACTGAACTACAACCTCGTGCAGCCCGGGGAGGGATTTTTTTCCCTCTCCACCCCATTTTTCTGAGCGAAAATGGCGGCAGCGGCAGCAGCCACGCGGTGAGAGCCACCCTCTAAGACCCCTACACCAGGAGGTAGGACTTTCTTTAGTGACGTAGCCTGTAGGTGATCCTGGGAGGGGAGGTGTTCCCGGCGCGCCTTCCGCCCAGAGATGAACCAAGAGCCGCGGCACGAGAAGCAGAGCCTCCCGCCTACTGACTGTGATCCTGAGGTCTCCTAACCCATTTTGGCACCAGAGCAGATTCTTGCAGCCATCCATTTTGACTGCGAACTGAACTACAACCTCGTGCAGCCCGGGGAGGGATTTTTTTCCCTCTCCACCCCATTTTTCTGAGCGAAAATGGCGGCAGCGGCAGCAGCCACGCGGTGAGAGCCACCCTCTAAGACCCCTACACCAGGAGGTAGGACTTTCTTTAGTGACGTAGCCTGTAGGTGATCCTGGGAGGGGAGGTGTTCCCGGCGCGCCTTCCGCCCAGAGATGAACCAAGAGCCGCGGCACGAGAAGCAGAGCCTCCCGCCTACTGACTGTGATCCTGAGGTCTCCTAACCCATTTTGGCACCAGAGCAGATTCTTGCAGCCATCCATTTTGACTGCGAACTGAACTACAACCTCGTGCAGCCCGGGGAGGGATTTTTTTCCCTCTCCACCCCATTTTTCTGAGCGAAAATGGCGGCAGCGGCAGCAGCCACGCGGTGAGAGCCACCCTCTAAGACCCCTACACCAGGAGGTAGGACTTTCTTTAGTGACGTAGCCTGTAGGTGATCCTGGGAGGGGAGGTGTTCCCGGCGCGCCTTCCGCCCAGAGATGAACCAAGAGCCGCGGCACGAGAAGCAGAGCCTCCCGCCTACTGACTGTGATCCTGAGGTCTCCTAACCCATTTTGGCACCAGAGCAGATTCTTGCAGCCATCCATTTTGACTGTGAACTGAGCTAAAGTATTAGAAACCCAAAACCGCGCGGCCGCTATCGCGGCCGCGCGGGCTCAAAGTCTTCACTTTTACCAAGGAAGAGAAATTATTAGATGATGCTTATTCAGCAGGCCTGATTGTTGGGGAAAATTTCCAATCAACAATAGTGAGTTCTGTATGGAAATATGAAATGTACTCAATATATAGAGAGAATAATGGGAATATCATCAACTACTTAGATGGGGGTGGGGTGGGAGGGGGGTGTATTGGGGTTCTTGGTGGTGGAACGGGTGCACTGGTGAAGGGATGGTGGTTTAATCAGTATTTGACTGTGACTTAAACCTGAAAGCTTTGTATTTTTTTTTTTGTTTTCACGGTGGTTCAATAAAATATTTCTTTAAAAAAAAAAAAAAAAAAAGAATGATTTGCTTGGGTATAACTATGTGCTAAACCATAAGTACAAATTTTATGCGTTTTCCTATGAAATTTATTTAAGAACAAAAAACTTGTATTTAAGAAAAGGGAGCGGAGTGATGATAGTACAGCAGGCAAGGCTGCCTTGCACACGGCCAACCCAGGTTTGATTCCCGGCATGCCATATGGTGCTCTGAGACCCACCAGGAGTGTTTCCTGAGCATTGAGCCAGGAGTAAGCCTTGATCACCACTGGGTATGGCTTGAAACAAAGGAACAAACAAACAAACAAACAAGAAACAACCACAAAAGTGATGGAGGAGAGGAGGAAGAAGAATTTCAAGCATCCTTTTCTCACGAGGCTACTGGAGGATGTATTTCATCAAAACAAGAGAGCAAATCAAGAAAGAATGAGACCCAGTATCCAAGGATGACAAGATCCAAAAGGAAGAGTGGGACAGGGCCAGGGAACCCCTTCACAGCTGAGGAATAATGATTTCAGGGCGACAGCTTATACTGGGGACAAGCTGATATAAAAAAAAAAAACTATGGGGCTCAGACAGCTCAACAAGGAAAGAAAATGAACTGATTACTTGATTCATTTGAAAGGACTGGAAAGGTATATCCAACTATGAGGACATTTGAATAACTGATAGAGGATAAACTATGTGAAAGTCCATCAAACACATACACAAAACCACAGTTAATTCCTGATTCTCGGGGGGAAAGTTGTGCCAGCAAAAAATCACAGTGGTGCACCATGTAACTCAAGTGTGGCCAGGGTGCAGCAAACAAGTGCCAGAGAGAGCTCCCTGGGGGCTCCAACTACACGGGGCAGAGGAGAGAGGGGAGAAATGTATTCCTGGTAGGAAGACAGAGGCAAGGGGCTCAGTCATCACCTTTCCTCGTGGAAAGCCAATACGTGCTAATGTTCATAATACAATAATGAAAAAGCCTCATAAGCACGTTATCCAAAATAAGAGAAACTTAACTTCAGAAAGAAAAAGAGCAAAAGAAGGAAAGATTAATTTTGGACCATCTGGCAAATGGGCAATGAGATGACAAGGGGAGAAAGCAGCTTTTGCCTTTATGCTGTTTTACTGAACGGGACCAGAGGGATAACACAGGGTTAAGGGGCTTGCCTGACATCCTGTTTCACTCCCCAGCACCACATGGTCCGAGACCCTGGGGTATAGCCCTGGAGACTCCCGGATACTGCCTGCTTCTGGCCCTCAGTGTGCCAGGCAGTGCCCGAGTGGCACCACATCCAGGACCTTGCATTGAATCACAGGACCTACTGGCAGAGAACTGCTGGGCACAATCTGGAAGGCCCCTCCAAAGAGTCCTATGGAACTATTTGATTCTTTGAACTAGTGTTATTTTGGTCACTGTCACTGTCACTGTCACTGTCATCCCGTTGCTCATCGATTTGCTCGAGCGGGCACCAGTCACGTGTCCATTGTGAGACTTGCTGTTACTGTTTTTGGCATATCGAATACACCACTGGTAGCTTGCCAGGCTCTGCCATGCGGGTGCAATACTCTCGGTAACTTGCCGGGCTATCCAAGAGGGGTGGAGGAATTGAACCCGGGTTGGCCGAGTGCAAGGCAAACGCCCTACTGCTGTGCTATCTCTCCAGCCCTGTTATTTTGGTGATAGCCAAAAATAAAATTAAAAGGAAGGATGAGACTGTGTCTTGATTGAGGTGTCTGCTGAAGGCCTCATCCATCATAGGGCCCCCCACACCTCTACCTGACTCTTTCTGCCCCAGGGCTCCCTCAACGATAGGCAGGATCAAGAGTGAGTCAGGGATGGGGGCACCAGATTGACCAATGAGCGTGGAGGGGGCAGTCTCACCATGATGAGGGGTGGTCCTAGCATTGCAAGCAAGAACTGCTTCATATAGGAGGTCTTATAAATAGGCTCCTATCAAGATGGTAGTCATATCATTTTAATGCACACTTACAAGATAATTCATGGAATTCAACAATCATGTCTAGTAAAACTTAACAACCAGAATGAAAATAATTCATCAGATATGAAGCACCCATATTCAAACAAAATTAGCAATAAATCCCTTAAAACCGTGAACATATAATGATGCCTACTATCATCATTTAATGGAATCATTAAGAAAAGCATCATTACTTAACATTGTCTTGAAAGCTCTTGTCAAAAAGAAAGAGATAAAGTCAGGAAATAAATATGGAAAAGGAAGAGATAAAAATATGGCTTGTATATGATATGATTTTATACCTAGAAAATTAAATGTCAAAAAGATTCCAATATAAAACTATCTTGTGATGCTGTTACCCTGTAAAACAAATTACATCTCTCTCACATTTTCTCCATTCCAGGGTCTTCAAATTCCATTCAATGGCAACACCACATCCCTAAGAGACCCCCATATCAGCCAGGAGGACCCCCTCCTCCCCGCATTTTCTACCTCATCGCTCCCACACCCATGTCAGCCCATATCACCAGGACAACTCACCTCCTTCCTCCTGGTCGCTACCTCATTGTCCACTCTCAACACTCACAGTCGCTGCTTCTGCTGCGATCACTCCTCATTCGACCAGGGGCTGCACACGGGCCTGTCTATATTGTTCACACATTCAGTTGTGGCACAGGCCAGGGTCTGTAAACCAGATTACAATGCTGGTATTCTCACTGCAGTGCTCACCGAGGTTGAGATGTGCAGGTTATGGGCAGGAGGTGTGGGGGTATGTTTCCTGGACCTTCCCACTCTATGTTCTGTCTTATTCCAGCTCCCTGGTGCCTACTGACAGTCCCCACTCTATCTCTAGTGTGGCCTTTCCCAAGCACTAGGTCTGACTCTCTCTTTTAATTTACAGTCAGTTTTGGGGTCATACCCAGCAATGCTCAGGGCTTACTGCTGGCTCTGTTCTCAGGGGTCACTCCAGGTGAGATCAGGGGAACATATGGGATTCCAGGGATTGAACCCGGGTCAGCTGCATGCAAGGCAAATGCCCCTCCTCACAGTACTATCTCTCCAGTCTTCTAGGTTTGGCTCTTATTATTCTTTCCTTTTTCATTATAAGGTTTATTCTTTTCTTTTTCATTTTAGGTATATTGCCACCAGACATATCAGTTGTAGATTTGTTTCTTGTCTCTCTTGTTGAAAGGGAAAAAAAAGCAAGAAAAAGGGGGTTTTGTATCCACATAGCCTAGAAAACAACGCAGACCCTGAAAAGCATTAGATAATTATGTGTTGAACAAATGATTAAATGAAAAGCATATAAAATATGAAAAGATCTGTTGAGAATTCTTTTCTCTCCTTCAAAAAATATTAAAAATACCCACAGACAAAGAGACTGACAATTTCCATAAATAATAATACAAGGCTTTTCCATAATGAAAATTAAAATAAAAAGCAGACAAGCTGGGGAAAATATTTGAATCAACAAGACAAAAATGATTGATATTCATAATCTATAAAAAGCCCATTACAATTTGTAAGAAAAACACCAAGGCCGTAGTAGATAAATGAACAGATAATTCACTGAGAATTCAGCACAATATAAACAAACATGGGGAGAAATAGTAATCTTCATGAGTAAATAAGGCATGTGAATTAAAGCAAATTGGGATACTAGTTTATTTGTCAAATCCGTGGCCCCAAAAATATCTTTGCTAACTGTGTTTGAAATTGGGATGAAATTAGTAGATGCTTTCCAGAACGATGACATGGATTTAAATGATGTTTTGGAGAGCAATGCAACAATATATAGAAAGAGCCATATAGATGTCTGTGTCCTTCCCAGAGAGACCTCCCGTGGGAATTACTCCTATGGAAATTCAACAGCAGCAAAAAGCTATTTGCAAGAAGATGCTCGGTGCAGTGTGATCTATAAAAGCCCCAAACTGAAAACATAAATGGCCAACATTAAGGGGAATGGTTTAATAAATTACAGTCCCTCCACACAATGGAATATTATGTGGCCATTAAAATGATAATTATGCAGAAACATGAAAAATGTTTATGATCCACTGGTCATTGAAAACAAGCTGAATACAAAATAGTAGGTATGTGCCAGGGCTGGAATGCCCAGCATGGCTATACATTTAGAAGATAATATGTAAAAATAATAGAGTTGTTGGACGGAGGTTATTGGAATTTTATGGGTGAGTTATAAGAAATAGTGTTTTTTAAATGTTCTCTTTAACTTTCCACTTGCAGTTTCTGTAATTCCTCACCAGTTAGATTCTGCATGGCTCGCCCTGTGTCTCAAGTAATGGCATAAACTCCTGTTTGTGTGTGTCTATGTAAAAGTTGATCATCGCGACTTACATTGGCACTGTAGGGTCTGAACACTCCTGCTATCACCTTTTCAGTTCTCCCTGGCTGTGTCGCATTTAGTGGCAAAGATGCAGACTGACCAACGTCAAACCAACCAACCTGTGCAGGCAATGAGAAGACTCATTGGGCGGGTCCTTGGGCCACCACCAACATGGCAGTGCCTCTGCCAGGGCCTGGCTTTGACCTCTGGAGGCATCCAGATGGAGAAGTTGATTGGTCGGGACCTCAGTCAGTCAACAAGACCCTGACCCCCACCAACCCTCTACACACACACACACACACACACACACACATACACACAGAGAGAGCACAGGGCAGACACTGCTCGTGGCACAGGATGGGGTGGGCGTCGGCCCACCGGGTGCCCAACTTTCCTTTCGGTGCCTTCCCAGCTGTCCCCCTACTTCCTAGGCCTGAGCGCCCGATGGGTCCTGACACTCTGGAAGGAGGAGCATTCTAAGAGCCCCCACCTCAGGCAGCTGAGGAGAGGAGGCCACCCAGGCATTGAAGGGGGTAGGGTGGGCCTCACTCTCACTCACACCCGCACCTTTCAGCCCACCCCGGATTGGGATGGGTGCCAGTCAGCACACATTCAAACACAAAGCCTGGGCTCGGGAGAAAGTAGGGGGTGAGGCCCAGATCCCAGCCCCCTCCCCACGTGGCCTCCTGAGCACTGACAGGTTGACCCTGGGGGTCCCTGGAACCTCAGGATCTGAGCGGCACCACCGATACTGAAACATGGGTCCGAGGGTCAGCAGGAGTGTCCTCTAGACCCCTGAGAACAACTTGGTAGACCACATCCCCACTCAAAAAAATAAAAGAGAAAGAAAACTGGGTTTCCAACCTGGGACAGGAAAACACCTTTGTGCATGCTGTAATTCCCAACCTTCTTCTGGGAAGAAATTAGAGGGGGGGAAATGATAAAATGCTTAAGTCATTTTCTGATAAACTTTAATGAGATTAAGACTTCTGGGAAGGCAGATACCCACCCAGTCCGCGACTGTCAGGCAGAGTGGAAGGATCTGGAAACAATCCTTTTTTCTTGCAGCCCGTCTAACAGCGATAACTTAATAGTTCCATTGGCCTAAAGAATTTTCTGGAGGGCAATTTCTGAATTGGAGCATTTAAGCTTCCTTCCCTGTGGCCCAGTTAGGGTAAAAATCTTGATATATTTAAAAGTAATATGTTTGGGGCCAGAGCGATAATACCTCAGGTAGGGTGTTTGCCTTACACACAGCTGACCCAGATTCGATCCCTGGTGCCCCATATTGTCCCCAAGCCTGCCAGGAATGATCCCTGAGTACAGAGTCAGGAGCAAGCAATGAGCACTTACCCCCAAACCAAACTAACAATAATAATGGACTTACCCCCAAACCAAACTAACAATAATAATTTAAAAATTAAAGTATCATGTTTAAGAGCAGACTATATGGTGGTGGGGAGGGGGAATCCCTGTTACAGTATCTAAAACAGTCTAAAGAATTTATTTACGGGGCCGGAGCGATAGCACAGCGGGTAGGGCATTTGCCTTGCACGTGGCCGACCCGGGTTCGATCCCCAGCATCCCATATGGTCCCCCAAGCACCGCCAGGAGTAATTCCTGAGTGCAAAGCCAGGAGTAACCCCTGAGCATCGCTGGGTGTGACCCAAAAAGCAAAAAAAAAAAAGAATTTATTTACATTCTTTTCTAATTTTCATACCTGACCGACAGAGACCCTACTTTATTTTTTAATCTATATTTTCCCCAGAACTTAACATTGTGATGAATACATAAAGGATTGCCAACAAATGTTTGTTAAAAAATAAATTAATAAAGAACAACTTTTTCCATTTGAAAACTAGTGGGAAAATGACTTCTTGTCCCCAAAGATCTGAAACACAGAAGGGAAGCAGGTGGGCTCTGATGGAGCCATAGGTCCAGGCGGTTTGTTTGATGCAGTTTCTATCTGCATGGCTGAGGCCAGTGCCTGACCTCTCTGAGCTTGCAGTTCCTTGAGAGGGACAGACTAACCATAGACTGCCAAGAGAACGAGCTGGGCCAGCAACGGCATGTGTGGAGAGCAGAGTACAACGACAGACACCTCAGGACCTCAGACATTCCAGGTCCTCCTCGAGCCACGAACACTCTTTACGACATTGCTACCTTCTCTTCCGGGATGGTTTCCCCATTCATAAAGAATGGGGGAAAATTTCCCCTCACAAGCCAGAGAAAACAAGGTGAGGGACATAGAAGTGACTCCAATCTAAGAAGCACATCACAGACGTCCGCTGACAGCCAAGATGGAGAAACAGATGAGATTTAGCCTCCTGCTGAAACAATCAAAATCCTGGACCCAGTACAAGGGATGCAGGCTCCAAGAAACAGACAGCATCCAGGAAGGTCTGGGGCACCTGGGGACCCGGGGAATGATGTGTGCTCTCTGTAGTCCAACCGCAGGCCCGGGGCACCCACGCACAGGCCAGGCAGAGAAATGGAGGCAGGGCTTGGTTCTTGGTGCTTCCTCTGTGCTGAGGGTCTGGGGGGACCAAGGGAGCTAAGTAGGAGAGAGAGAGAGAGAGAGAGGGAGAGGGAGAGGGAGAGGGAGAGAGAGAGAGAGAGAGAGAGAGAGAGAGAGAGAGAGAGAGAGAGAGAGAGAGAGAGAAAACACTAGGCTTTGCAGAGCTCCCCTCAAATATTGATCAGAGTCCTGGTCCATGGGCACATGTGAAGAAAACATCCAAAGTCAGGGCAAGAACCACCCGAAAGGGTCCAGGAAGTAGTAAACAGTAGCTGGAACTGATACTGGAGCAGGGATTATGCAGTTTTCCCTGGCCAGATGGAAACTCTCATAACCCACAGGGCACTAGTGGACATACTCTGAGAGGCCTTACACCAGGTAGGAGGTAATTAATCACATTGTCCATGTAAAGACTAAGAGGTTCAAACAATTCCCAGTAGCTTAACTGAGTCCCAGAACAGTGCTCAAGAACCTTTCACGGGGTATAGAATCATGCAGCACGGCAGCTCAAAGTCAGGCCCCGGAGCATCTGGTCAGGAGTGACCAGGTCTCGGGAGAAACAAGGTCACACAGTGCCTAACAAGGATAAAGACTCAACTTATAAAAACTGACCCAGCACAAACACAGACACTAGGATTATCAGAGAAAGAAAATGAAAGTTATAATTGCGTTCCATATGTTCAAAAAGTTAAGGTATTAAATACTCCCAAACCAAACTAGCAGAAATGAAAAATGCCTAAGATAAAGATATACTTAGGACAGGACACATAGAAGATTACTTTGCTAAAAAGAAAGAGAGAAAAGAATGGGGAATTTAAATACTTCGCAATTGAAGCTAAAATGAAACGGGTTTTGGGGGGCAGAGTGGAAGATTGGGAAAATGGAGAGGTAGGGCCCAGGAAAGGACTCAGTGACAAATGAGGCTGCTGCAAATTCAATCCCCAGGGCCACTCACATGCAGAGAACCTAGTCCTGGCATTTTTGCTGTCTTAGACCCCACTAGGCTGGAGCAATAGCATAGCGGGTAGGCCGTTTGCCTTGCACGCAGCCGACCCAGGTTCGATTCCTCCACCCCTCTCGGAGAGCCCAGAAAGCTATCAAGAGTATCCCGCCCACATGGAAGAGCCTGGCAAGCTACCCGTGGCGTTTTCGATATGCCAAAAACCGTAACAGCAAGTCTCACAATGGAGATGTTACTGGTGCCCACTCGAGCAAATCTATGAGCAACAGGACAACAGTGCTACAGTCCTAGACCCCCCTAGCATACAGCCAACATGTCCCAAGTACCACTACCAAACATCATGACCTCAGGTGGGCAGAGATAGCAAAGACAGGCAAGCATCAAAGTCAGGATGGCAACCCCTGGGGAGTGGCAGGAGCAGAATGCCCATGAGAACCCAACTCTCAGAGGTGGCCCCCAGTGAGTCAATGTGTGCGCACTGCAGCCAACCCACTCCCCACCCCCAGCAAACACCACCAGGTCCGTGCGACCCCAGACCACTGCATCACAACAGCAACCCAGGGAAGGAGAGCAGGGGAAAGGATAAACAGTGGGTCACTACTCTTGTAGAACAACTTCAAGCCGAGTAAGATGAGTGTAATGGACTTTTCTAAAGGAAAGATAAGGGGGAGGAAGAATCCCCAAAAGTGACGATGCTGGATTTTGAGGAACAATCAAAAATATAGACTCACAGATGTTCAACAAACCTAAATCAGAAAAGAAGAAAGGTATGCTAAGACACGATCACGATCACGAAATCCCGCTAATCATCGATTTCTCGAGCGGGCTCAGTAACCTCTCCATTGGTCCTTTCCCTGAGATCTTAGAAGTCTCTCTCGACTCGGCCCTCCCAACGATGTCCCACTGGAGGCTCTTTCAGGGTCAGGGGAATGAGATCTAGCTTGTTACTGGATTTAGCATATGAATACACCATGGGAAGCAAGGCTGTCCCATGTGGGCAGGAAACTCTCAGAAGCCTGCCAATTTCTCCCAGAGGGAGAAGTAGGCTACAAGATATCACTTCTGGGAGCTTGCTTTTAAGTCTCTGGATGTTGGCCGTTGATGGGATTACACACACCTGGGTTCCTCTGCTGGTACCTTCATGCATGAGGCCCATCCAAACCAGTGGAGAGGGGCCTCGAGCATGGCTGTGGCTAGGTTCCGGTGGTCTTTGGCCGCCGGGAGCTCTGCTCAGGGTGGGAAGGGAAGCTGGAGCCCATCCCCTCCGAGGGGCCCCGGGGAAGACAGCCAGGCTTGCGGGCAAGAGACTCTTGCTAAGACACATCCTATTCAAATTGTTCGCAACTAATATTACAGAGAAGATCTTTAAAGCAGCCAGAGAAAAAGACATTATATTCAGAGCAACAAATACAGGGATTACATCACATCTCTCCCCCAAAAATCATGCGGACAGAAAATGGAACGGTATCTTTTTTTCCTAACTTTTTTTTAAATTGAATCACCATGAGATCTACAGTTACAAAGTTGTTTGTGATTGGGTTTCAGTCATTCAAGTGAAGCGGTGTCTTTTTTTTTTTCTAGTGCAAATGATCACAGAATGTTTATTTTATGCAAAAAAATCTTAAGAAAATTGAAAAGCTTTACAAAAATTATAAAGAAAAAATTCAAAAGATGTTAACATATGCCAACTATTTGACATTATACTACAAATATTTTATTTGAAAATATGATTATATTGCCTGTAAACAATAATCATATTAATGCACCATAATTTAGTTAATGACTAACATTTGTTTTCATGTTTTTTCTACTATTAATAATGTTAGAAGATATACATATCCATAAATATTCTTCTATGTCATTATTACTTTGTAATGATTCCTTGGGAAAAGAATCACTGAATCAGAGAAGATAAATCACTTTAAAGAAGTGTATAAATCTGTAACTGTACCCTCACGGTGATTCACTAATTAAAAATAAATAAATTAAAAATAAATAAATAAATAAAATGGAAAAAAAAATGAAGCGGTGTCTTTAAGGCACTGGAAGGAAGAGTTGGCAACCTAAAATTTTCTGCACAGTGAAAATGTCTCCCAAAGCCAAGGTGAAAGAGACTTTTCCGGGTTCAGAGAGGTTAGTAAAGGGGGTAAGGTCCTTGCCTTGCAGGTGACCTACCCTGGTTTGATCCCCTGCAATGGTTCCCTAGCACCAACAGGGGCACTTGGGAGCACAAAGCAAAGAGTAGCCCCTGAGCACTGCTGGTAGGGCCTCACTCCCCCTCCTACCACCAGCACCCCCAGACATACACAAAAAGAGACTTTCCCAGATAGACAAAAGCTGGAGGAAAATAACCCGCAATATGAGAAATAGAATAGACATTTTTAAAGCCAAAAAGATCATGTGGAAATATAAACCTACACAAAGCAATAATGGTATCAGAAATGGATGATATCTTAAAAGTCAAGTAAGTATTTTTATAAAAAAAATCATGGCAAGTGTAGTACAGGGTTTATATAAGTGGGATGAAGGTGTATGGTTATAAAGCCAGGAGGGGAGCAGTAGGAAGTCATGGAGAACACATCTAAGATTCCTATACCATACAAGAAAGGGTCTCGAGTCACGTAGACACAGACCTTCACGTGAACGATTCGTATCATTCATCTGAAAACCATAAAAGAACAAGGCACTGAGTTATTGATAATTTACTAGGGATAAAAAGCATAAAAAAATCCCAAAGGAAGGTAGGGAAAAAAAAAACAGAAAACATGGGATAAAGAAGAGATGGGATGATTATCTAGGAAATTCTCTGCATCTCTGATCAAGCTAGATTGGTGAGGGATTTGAACAAGTTTGCAAGATACAAGATTTGTATCCAAATACCAGTTGTAGTTGTGTTTCTCGTTGGTTTGTTGCTGTTTGGGGGCCATACCCAGTGGTATGCAGGGCACTTCTCCCAATGTGGTGCTGAGGGTTCATTCCTGGTGGTATCCCGTGAGCCATGGCTGAGGGGGAATGAACAGGAATTTCTGGATGCAAAGCATGACTTCCAGCCTTTGAAGCCCCCTCCTTGGGCCCTCAACTGTATTTTTATATACTAGCAACAAACAATTCAAGTTAAAATTGGGGGCTGTGGGTGGCACATCTCCTGGGTGATGGGTGGCAAGGAGGTAGTCTTGGTTCTGTACTCAGGGGATTGCTCCAGATGGTCCCCAAGGGATCACTTAGTTCTGGGGATTGAACCCAGGCCTCTGGCATACAACTATGAGTTCAGCCCATTGAACTATTTCTCCAACTCTGTATGCTAAAAAAAATGCTATTTACAATAGTACCCGTATATAAAATGAGATAAATATGAAAATGTATGCATAAGATTTTTGAGAACTACAGAACATTACTTACAAAAATTAAAGACATAAATAAATGGAGAGTTGCATTATTTCCATGGTTGAAAGACAATTAGTATATCAATTCTCTCCTCATTTTTTGTATCAATTCAATGGAATCACAAAATCCCAGAGGATTTTTTTGTGGAAACAAACATGCTAATTTTCAAGTTCATATAAAAAATGAAAAGATCTGAAAGAGTCAGATTGGGCGGGTGTGGGAGGCAGAGCTAGAGGACTGATACAACTCAGTACAACACTCAAGACGGTTCCGTTTCAACATTAAAATAGATAATTGATCTGTGGAACAGTGTCTAAAAATAAAGATAAGAATGACTGCTTTTTGACAAAAGTACAATAGCAATTCAGTGGGAAGAGACTTTGCTAATAAAGTGTGTTGTTGCAATTAGACATGCATAGACAAAAGATGGACTTATATATATATACATATATATATACACACACACACACTTGATACCACACACACAAAAATAACTCAAGATACTTCACTGCCCTGAATGTAAAATTCCACCAATTTAAAATCTCTGGACAAAAAACACAGGAGAAAAATCCCCGTGGCTTTGAGTTAGGCAAAGGTGGCTTAGCTATGACAGCAGAAGCACTATACAGAAAGAAAAATACTGAAGACTCGAACTTTGCTAAATTTTAAGACTTGTGATTTTTATAAAGCATTTGAAAAAATGACAGGCAAAGCTACAGCCCCGCAGTATTTTCAAACGATAGATCTGATGAAGAACATGTACCTGGGCCCTGGACAGGTAGGAAGTGGAGAAGGATACTTACCTTTCTTGCAGATGACCCTACTCCAACCCATGGTACTACACATGGTCCCTCAACCACCACCAGGAGGAGGTCCCTGAGTTTAGAGCCAGGACTAGCCTCTGAGCACCTCCAGGTGTGGCCCCAAAAGAAAAAGGATAAGGAACACCCCAAAACTCGATAATGAGAAAATTCATCTATATACAAATTCATCTATCTATCTATCTATCAGGTCATATTATATAACACATGTGTTCATGACTATATCACTGGCATCCCGTTGCCCATTGATTTGCTTGAGCGGGCACCAGTAATGTCTCCATTATGAGACTTGTTGTTACTGTTTTGGGCATATCGAATACGCCACGGGTAGCTTACCAGGCTCTGCCGTGCGGGCGAGATACTCTCCATAGCTTGCCGGGCTCTCCGAGAGGAGCAGAGGAATTGTAAACATATATGAGCATATATATCAAGTTTACATATAAAACAATCTTTCAGAGTTGGCAACACATTTGAACACTGTGCCTAAGCATAAGTCCTTGTCAAATAAGTACCTAAAAAGATAATCAACATCATCTGCAAAAAAGGGAAATGACAGTGAAAACCACGAGACTGCATGACTCCAGAATTAGGACACACAATTAGAACAGCCTGACAGTGCAACAAGTGGTTTGGCTGCAGTGGGGAAGCTGAGCCGGTTCAGAAAGGCTGCCCGGTGACAGGCCCCTCAGACTTGGCTGGAGGGAGCCGGAAACGGTAGATCTGCTTTAGAAAATCACTCTAGCAGTTCCTTGAGGAGTCAAAGATACCATCTACCATGCAAGCCAGTCATTTTATTCTCTCCCACGGAAACTGGTAGAAGTAGGGAAGGAGAGAAGCAAAGGAAGAAGAGAGGGAAGGAGGGAGGGAGGGAGGAAGGAAGGAAGGAAGGAAGGAAGGAAGGAAGGAAGGAAGGAAGGAAGGAAGGAAGGAAGGAAGGAAGGAAGGAAGGAAGGAAGGAAAGAAAGGAGGGAGGGAGGGAGGTGGGAGGGAGGGAGAGAGTGAAGGAGGGAGGGAGGGAGGGGTGAAGGAGGGAGGGAGGGAGTGAGAGTGAAGGAGGGAGGGAGAGAGGGAGGAAGGAAGGAAGGAAGGAAGGAAGGGGAGGGAAGGAAGGAAGGAAGGAAGGAAGGAAGGAAGGAAGGAAGGAAGGAAGGAAGGAAGGAAGGAAGGAAGGAAGGAAGGAAGGAAGGAAGGGAAGGAGGGAAGAAGGGGGGGAGGGAGGGAGGGAGGGAGGGGGTGAAGGAAGGAGTGAGAGAGTAAAGGAGGGAGGGAGGGAGAGAAAGAGGGAGGGAGGAAGAGAGGAAGGAAGGAAGGAAGGAAGGAAGGAAGGAAGGAAGGAAGGAAGGAAGGAAGGAAGGAAGGAAGGAAGGAAGGAAGGAAGGGAGGGAGGGAGGGAGGGAGGGAGGGAGGGAGGGAGGGAGGGAAGGAGGGAGGGAGAGAGGGAGGGAGGGAGAGAGGGAGGGAGGGAGGAAAGACATGGAAGGATATGGAAGGCAGGCAGGCAGACATTTTCCTAAACAAATATTCATATATAAATGTTCAGAACAAGTTTATTTAATAGTCAAGAACTGGGGTGGGGGGGACCGAATGTGCCTCACATGAATAGAAAACCAGCTAATAATCTATTCGAAGCAACACTACTCAACAATAAAAATGAATGAACCATGGGCAAGCCTCATGGCTCGACCTCCAAACCATGGAACTGAGTGAAAGAAACCAGATTTTTAAAAGAAAACCAACTGTCCGATTTTATTGGTATAAAATTCTAACAAACGCAAATAATGGGGGAATGACAAATAGCAAATCCATCACCGAATGGTCCCATGTCCCTGGGACAGGAAGGTGTGGGCAGGGATGATTACAGAAGTCTCAAGAAGATGGAGTGGGGGGGCGTAAGTGTCATTTGATTTGCAGATACCCAACGTATCGAATCAGGCACTTTAAACATGTGCGCCTTATTATATTCCAATGACAGTTTAATAGAGCGGCTGAAAATAATGTGCACTGCCAAGAGGCATGGCTGCACCGGCTACCCGGGGTGCCCCGCCGAAGAGAGTCAGGCCATATCCCAGCAGCCACCTGACCACATCCCAGCCGGGCCCGTCCTCGCTCCTCCCGGGAGGCTGGGTGACAGGCCACCCCACACCTCCCACTATCTCTATGACTCATGTCTGATCAGGTCAGGAGCATGAGCAAGTTTCCAAGCCGGCAAATCCCAAACAAGAAACCCCTTGAAGGTGGCCTAAGCTGCCCGCCCTTATCTGAAAGGCCCTTTGATCTCTGCGTCCCTCCCTGATGGTCACTTCCTCCGGGCAGAGAGTCACGAAGGTCACTCCCCGCCTAGGGGTCTGGCCTCTGCCTGCCCTGAGACTTTTGCCATTTTCCCATTTGAGAACCATTTTCCAGAAAAGAAAAAAAAAAAACAACACAACAAAATGATGATAAAAGGCAGCAGTGTGGCCTCACACAGGGCCTTAATGGGCGAATTTGTATGAGCAAGGGCAAAATGAAGGACGGCAAGTAAAACACTGAATTAAAAGCCACTTAAATTAAGAATTCAATAGCATCCACTTAACTAATAAATAGTATTCCTCTTTGCCATTGATCGACTCCGGATCGTAATGAAGAGTTCCAGGGGTAACAGCGGAATGTCTTAATTCACGGTATAAACGTCACCAACTCTTGGGTTCCTAAGATTGAATGTGTCGGAGAAGCGCGGCACGGAGAGCCCGGCAGGAATTAATTCTTGGAACATCCCTGCGGGGTCAGCATTATTATACCCTGCTTCTAGGTGGATTTAATATCTCGCGCGCTGGGCAGGGCGCCGTTGCCCAGGGGGGCTCCATAATCATTATTAAGTGATGATGGGGCCGGGACTGGAGTTGGAGCGCGGAGTAGATCAGCCGTCTTATTTATTTCCGAGTTAAGAGACTGAACAAATGTAGTGTTGTTATTATCATGGTGATGATTATGGCTGTGGTAGATTATCAGGGCCCGGCGCTGCCAGGATGGGGGGTGGGGTGGGGGTGGGGAAGGCAGCGCTGAGTCGAAGGCTCCAAGGAGGTGGGCGGGAGTCCACACTCGCCGGACCTGCCAGCCTCACCTCAGAGCCCAGCCACCTGGGCTTGGAGGCTCCTGGCCACTGGGAAAGACCCTTCAGCTAGACCCAGGGGCCCTGGGAAGGGATTTGCGGGTAGGAAGGTGGCCGGTGGGGTCTTTCGAGCCGTCACCGGGGCCTATTTCCTGCAGAGAGCAGAGGGTGGTCTCACCAGCTGCCCTAGGGTGGGCAGGTGAGGGCCCCGACAAGGGCCGGAAGCAACACACCTGGCTTTGCTCTCGGCTCTGCTCATTCCAGGAGAGTCTGAGTACCTGCCGCTGGGACTGTGGAAAGAGCCTGAGATCCCCTTGCTCAGCCTTTTCCAGAATGCTGTGCACGGGCAGTGCAGAAAACGGACACTCTGGCAGAAAAGGTGTCCAGCTTCGGGCTCCCTTTCCGCCAGCCCCCTCTCCCCTCCTGCTCCCCGTCCCTCTACAGGTGAAGGCGGCAAAAGCAGCCTGGCCTCCAGCAACAGGTGCTACCTGAGTACTCCTTACCTGAGTACTCCTTCCCTTACCTGAGTATTCTCCACCTTGCCTGGGTACTCCTCCCTTACCCGAGTACTTCTTCCCTTACCTGGGTACTCACCATCTTGCCTGGGTACTTCTCCCCTCACCCGAGTACTTCTTCCCTTACCTGAATATTCCACTTCCCTCCTTGCCTGGGTACTCCCCCCCGTACCCGAGTATTCCTCTCCTCACCCTCTGTTCCCTCTGCTCCACTCAGTGAGAAGGTGGGACCTCACCCACCTGTCTGAGGGAACCATCAGGAAATTGGGAATATCCGGACTCCAACCAACCGTGTGAGCATACTAACAAGGCACCGTAGGGTGCTTCAAGCCCAGGGCAAGCCCCACAGAGCCGATCCGTGAAGAGACGCCCCCTCCCCCCACGACCAGTACACATGAAGCCTTTCCTCAGCCTTTCCTTCCCCCGGTCACATTGCACCTGTGAACACCCCCCCCCCCCATGGGCACACATGGAAGCTGAGTCCCCCTGAGAAGAGGGGTCGGGCTGGGGAAATCCTGTGTGTCACCAAGACCAAGGCGATAGGGTGCACCCCTGACTACTCACCACACCTGACAGGGTCCCAGAGCCCCCAGGTGTAGAAACTACACGCCCACTGGACCCCCAGAGCTGACTCCCCAGGAGAGCCTTGCCGGCCCCCCTCCAGCATGGTTGTGCCTTTATCACCCGAGCTCCTGGGTCCTGCTCCCAGGCGCCCTCTTCCTCCTGGGCTGGGCGTGGCCCCCAGACCCCCAGAGAGCCTCTGCTCAGGCCTGATTCTTGCCCCTGCAGAAGCGTGAGGAGCCAGGCCTCATGTCTCTCCAGCTGGCCACGTGATGAGAACCTGGCAGTCCCCTGTGGCCTGGCGTCCCTCAGTGACCCCCACATCACTTCCGTGCTCAGCAGGGCAGAGATCACAGCATCCTTGCTCTGCTCATCTCTGTCTTTGCACATGGGGTCACCGGAGTTAAGGGCTGGGGGACACGGACACACTCAGAGGCCCCTGGAAGCCCTCTTCTCAGGAATAAAGGCCATCAAATGTGGACTTGGGCCAGAGAGATAGTAGGGGGGTGAAGGCACCGGCCTTGCATGGAGTCGACACTGGTTTGACTCCCAGTCAAACCACGGAGGGTTCCGGGAGGCATCAGCACCAGCGATGCCTGAGTGCAGAGCCAGGAGTGGTCCTGAGCGCCATGGGTGTGGCCCACCTCCCCACAAAAGTGAACTCAGTGAATAAATGCTTATAACCGAGGCACCCTTAAAGTCACCAACCCTCACCTCTGCTCTGCTCCCCTGAGCCTTCTACAGGCAGACACGAGAGAACAGACAGGTGAGATGGGACAGGTGCGCATCTAACAGTCGGGCATCCACCCTCCGGGTGCTGGAAGGGAGCCTGTCCACCCCCTAGGAGACAACACAGGACAGAGAGGACACCCCAGAGGAAAGACAAGCAATAAGCCAACATTAGGGAATAAACGGGCAAAGGCATGTGAGTGCAGCCAGGGGCACCCTTCAGAATCGAAGAAAGACAATCGTGGGCCATTGTGTACCTATCCATTGGCAACAAGAATGGAATTAATACTTGAGACGCTGGGAGGATGGACGGAGAAACAAGATGTTCACACGAGGCTAGCGGGTGGGCGATCTGTCACCAACTTGCTGGGTGGGGGACCGATTTGAGCAAGACCCACTGAGACCCACCCACGCCCTACAAGGAAGCGATCCCAGGTTGGTGTCTCATCCTACGGGAGGGCCAGGCGGGGACGGGGCAGCCCTGCCCCGAGGCTGCTGAATCAGCATGGCTCCAGGCCGGGCTTCCGATGGTTAATACCTCCGGCAAGTGGGTGACATCTCTACAGTCAATTAATGAGCCAATCTTGGTCCGCTGGAACATTAGCCGGCCTGGCGAACATCACTGACAGCGGGAGGCGGAGCTGCAGCGTGGGGTGAGGAGGCTGGAGCGGTTCATTGTTTAAATGACCACAGAATCAAATCACCTTCCTGAACACAACCGGGATAAATCAGAGCCAGACAAAGAAAGGCGGGCTGGCTGCGTGGCACCCCCACCGCTGGTGCTTAGTCACAGCACCCTCCCGCACAGGCCCAGCCTGCCGCCGCTCCCCCACCCCTTCCCCACCCGGAAAGCCAAGTCCCCCCCGCCCCAAGCTTGGCTGGATGAAAGACCTTCTGGGGTCTTCCGAGTGGCTGCCAGCCACCATCCCGCTTTCACAGGAGGTGGAGAAACAGCTTTTGCGTGTGCTGGGAAGCGGTGCTGGCGGCAGGGGTTGGGATTAGGGGAGAGCTGGGGAGGGCGACCACCCCGTCGCCATGGCAACAGTCTCCCTGGCATGGCCCTCCCCTAACCTGGCCAGCCCCCACCAACTGGTCGGCACACACACAGGGCCGGGGACTCACTGGTGCTTCCCATGACAGGCTCTCCCCTGAGGCCTCTTGCCCTCTCCCCCCCCCAAAGCCAGAGCTCTTTCCTGGGGTTGTTCACGACTCCCCTTCCCGGGCGCAGCGGGTGGAAGGGCCAGCGGTGCAGAGGAGAAGCCTCCCCAAGGGAGCGAGGCCCACCTCTCTGGGGGAGGCGGGGAGCAGGACAGGGGAGTTGGGGCGGGGACCCACGAGCAGTCCTGGCAGTGCCCCCACCGCGGTGTGGCCTGGCCTCGTGCTCCCTGCATCGGGAGGAAGCATCCCAACGAAGGTTCTGATGCAGGGGAACCAGGCTTGCCCCGGTGGCAAGATCCAAAGTTTTTTTATTTATTGGGGGCTGGAGAGATGGCTCAGGGGTCAAGGTCTTTCTGGCATGCAGCTGGCGCTGATTTGACCCCTGGCACCACCAGGACCCCTGAGCCTCAGGGCCGGCAGCGCTGGAGGCCGAGCTGCGGGTGTCTCGGGTAATCCCTGGCACCGCAAGGCCACAGCCGCCCCACATCCCTTGGCGCTTGCATTGAACTGCCAGCCTGATTGCCCGAGAGTTTCTGGGAGAGATCCCTGGGGCTTCCTGAGCTCCATGTGGGCGCCCCCAAACTATTAATTAAAAAATCAATTACTGGGCCGAGGAGGCAGCTCTGCGGTAGAGCACATGCCTTACTCGTGTGAGGCCCACCAGCACACATGCCCTCAAACATGGCCCCACCGGGAAGGGCCCAAGAAATGCAACCCGAGCCCCAAGCCCCACTAATCACCTACTTTTCCTCTACTCTCCACTCCTGGCGGCACCTCTATGGCCTAAAAGAGAAAGTACTGAGAGCCCCCAACAGGAAGAGCCTGATCGCCACACATTTACCCTGTCTCTTCAGCTCTCCTCAGCCTCACGGAGTCTGAAGTTACAGCTGGTAGGGGTAGAGGGTCTGTTTGAGGCGGGGCGGCGGGGGGGGAAACTGGCCCTGGGGAGAGTCACACAGCCAATGTCACTCCTCGCCTTCTCGATACCCACAAGGGACTTGAATTTAGGGGGACTTAAATGGCCTCAAGATGTCGTGAGAGCATTTCCCAATGTCGTGGGATCCCTCTGGACCCAGAAACACAAAACAGCGTCCATCCTCGGCTCTTGCGTTTGTCCAAAGCAGTTTGACTCCCCTGAAGAGACAGAAAGCCTCAGTTTCCCCTCCTTCAGTTTCAGTTCACTTCTTTTCTAGTGGGAGAAATCCTTCTGGTCTAGAAGATTCTTGGCCGGAAGCCCAGCACCCGACCCACACCCCTCCCCGAGAAGATGCCCTTCCTTGGGGAAGGATGGAATGACAAGCCCTGGCCGAGAGGGACAGCGTCTCTAAGTTCCTGCAGGAGGCAGATGGCTGGGTCTCCTGCTCCTACACGGGGCTCAGTTTACCCAAAAAGAGACCCATTCAAACAAAAGCCACCTAGGACCTAACTTCCCCCTCACCCGCTCCGGGAATCTCTATATTCAGCAGGTCTGGGGAGGGGTGGAAGCACCATGCAAATGTAAAAGGCGGCTCAAGGTTCCAAGTTCCAGCAATTTCGCTGCAGGGAGCCTGTAATCCCCATTCCCAACCAGAGGTCTAATTTACAACCCAGTCCCCCAAGCCGCTCTCCTGAAAGGCATCCTGGTGGGAGCCCAGCCTCAAGCAGGGGCTGGGATGGGGGGTGGGGGGGCCTCCTCTTTCACCAGCTACTCAGCCCAGCCACTCCCCTGCAGGCCAGCACGTGGCAGGTCACAGGGGGAGCCCACATTTCCATTCTCACTTCATCTGCTCCTGCCCTGAGCTCAGCGGCACGCCCCACCTGGCTGAAACTTGCTCCCTGTTACACTGAGCCTCTGTTTGGGCTTCGCTTCACTGCCCAGGCCTGGTGAGCTAGGGGGAATGAAGAGTCTGGGCCCAGCTCAAGTTCTGCCACCAGTGACCCAGTTATGGGACCTGACCAAGTCATTCCTGACTCCTCTGAGTCCGAGAGTCTCTTTCTGTCGCAAGGCTGGCTTGAGGAGCCTGAGAGACAGAGGAGGGGGGACGTGCTTGCCTTGCATGCGTCCCACCCCGGTTTGATCCCCAGCAGCACCTGTGGCCTCCAGGGGTCACTGTGGAGCACAGAGGCCGACTGGCTCTTGAGGAATCCTGAGCATGGCCACAAAACCAAAAATTATAAAACAAAAGGCAGCTCAGATAGAGAAGGGAACACCAAGTAGAGGATATCAGGGGGACCCATTCGGGTTGGAAGATGCGAGCTGAAAGTAGACTATAGACTGAACATGAAGGCCACTCAGTACCTCTATTGCAAACTACAACACCCAGAAGGAGAGAGAACAAAAGGGAATGCCCTGCCGCAGAGGGCAGGGTGGGGTGGTGGGTGACGGGGTGGGGGTGGTGGGAGGGATACCGGGATCATTGGTGGAGGAGAATGGGCACCGGTGGAGGGATGGGTAAACGATCACTGTATGAGTGAAATGCAAACACAAATGTTCATAAATTTGTGACTGTACATCACAGTGATTCTCTAATAGAAATTAAAAAAAAAACAGTTGGGGATATTGGCCTCTTGCTGGAGCAAGTGAGAATTGGAACCTGGGGGCAGAGAGATAACACAAGGGTGAAAGTGCTTTCCTTGCACACTGCCAACCCCAATTCAATCCCTGGCACTGCGCCTGGTCCCTCGCTAGGAGTGATGCCTGAGCACGGAGCCAGGAGTAAGTCTGATAACCCCTGGATATGGCCCAATCTCCCCTCACCAGAAAATAGTAACAATAATGATGAGGCAAAAAGGAAGATGCGGTTGCTGCATCCTCTTGCAGTAAAATGCAAGCATTCCAGAAAGCCAAGGAGAGAGTCATACTCCGTCCCAACCTGCCAGTCCCTCCAGCCCTCTTGGTGGCTGACCTCAACCTGGCCCTGTCCTTCCTGGGTCTGCCCTGTCTGGGAAGAACCCCGCTGAGTTGAATTAGCAAGAAAATCCTGGGGGTCTCCTCTCAGTAATTTGCCATCCACAGCCCTCTCCCTGCTCCTGGGTCATTATATTCCTACCTTTCTGCTTGCTGTGTTTGGGACTGATGTCGGTTCTTCCACCCACATCTCCCTCCCCTCCCCCCACCTCACAGCAATAGATTTTTTTGAACAATCTCTTTTAACCACTTTTTTTTTTTTTGCTTTTTGGGTCACACCCGGAGATGTACAGGGGTTACTCCTGGTTTATGCACTCAGGAATTACTCCCGGCTGTGCTTGGGGGCCATATGGGATGCTGGGAATCGAACCCGGGTCGGCCACATGCAAGGCAAATGCCCTACCCACTGTGCTATTGCTCCAGCCCCCACCACTTCTTAACTAGTGTCTTGAGTTGGTTCCGTCTGGCAATGGCCGAGCCATGTTCGTGGAACTTGCAAGCCTGCACAAGTCTCAGTTCATCTCTGACGATCCTTGGGCTTTAGCAAGTTACCCATCATCCCCTCAGGGCTAACGTGTGCTCATCTCTACCAGGGTGAGTCCAGGCAGGTGGACCCCATGGAGAGAATCAAGGAGACCCTGCAGGTAAGTTTGCGACTCTGAGGAATGAATGAGCACAGTTGGGTCCTGGGTCAGGAGCTGATTTAGGGTCCCAATGAGACCAAAACTGCCCATGGGGAGACATGGCTTTACTTCTGCCATCATCCTGTCAAACAGGCCTTCCTTCTTCTTTTATTTATTTATTTCTTTTCCTTTTTTTTGCATCACGGCTGGCAATGCTCAGGGGTTACTCCTGGCTCTGCACTCAGGAATTACTCCTGGCAGTGCTCGGGGACCATTTGGGATGTCGGGGATTGAACCCAGTTTGGCTACATGCAAGGCAAATGCCCTCCCACTGTACTATCACTGTGCCCCCCCTTCTTTTTTTAAATATAGATGAAAACTCCTTTTACACTGGTTCATCATTAATTCGCAATGCTATATAGCACTGTAGCAATGTCATCCCATTGTTCATCGATTTGCTCGAGCAGGCACCAGTAACGTCCCCATTGTGAAACTCGTTCCTGTTTTTGGCATATCGAATATGCCACAGGTAGCTTGCCAGGCTCTGCTGTGCAGGTGGGATACTCTCCGTAGCTTGCCGGGCTCTCCAAGAGGGACGGAGGAATCGAACCTGGATCAGCCGCGTGCAAGGCAAACGCCCTACCTGCTGTGCTATTGCTCCATTATATAATATTTAGGGGCAAAGCTTCACAGCTCCGTATGTATCCACACCAGTGTCCACTACCAAAGTTCCAGCACCTTCCACCACTACCAAACCGGTCCCCTCTCCACATTCCTTCCCCCTCTCTTCTTCCTCCTCTCTGGGAACCTTCTCCAAGTTCCCAGAGTGATTTATGTTGTGGACCTTAGTTCAGTTGCTTTGTTTCTTTGCATTTTACATAAAATATGTACTTTTTGCATCTCAGTTTGCCAACAAACCCTTCATGAGGAGAATTAAAAAAAAAAAAAACGGGCTGGCTTAGATTCATCAGAAGCATTCCAAACACAGGAGTTAGAGAGAGATGGAGGTGCTTTTGTGGACAGGAGATGTGACCTGCATTTCTGCACCAAGACCTCTGCTGAAAGTGAGGTGAAGTCAGAAGGAGAAAGATAAATACAGGATGATCTCACATTATCTGTGACCAGAATAACCGGAGACGGGAAAATGCAAGGTATCAAAGCTGGGGCTGCAGTTAGACCTAGATTCTCCTGATGCCTAGATTATAGAACAGAGAAGGAAAAAGAAGGAAAGAAACCAAGGAGGGGAGCTAAGAAGAAGCAGACAGGAGGTAAGAGGGGCAGGGGGCAGGGCCCTCGGACACAGTGGCGGGAGGAATTGCGGTATCTGAACTACAGAACCAACAAAGCCAAAAGCGTGAGATGCAAACTACAACCAGCAAACTCCAGTTCTATCCATGTTGTAGGAGTCTTGTAATTTCACCCCTCCTTAGGGAAATCTGTAACTGCTGTCCCCACTCCTGTCCTCGGAAGGTTGGGCAGAGGTGGGTAAAGATTACCATGTCTCCCAGTCTAGTTCTGCCTGGCCACTTGGCAAGACAAAGCCATTTTATTACAAGAACTTTTATTCCTCTCATGTCATATTGAACTTTCTAGAATGGATTTTCTGGGAAATCTTGAAAGTACGTCAGTTTATATGTGTTCAAGAATTCCATTCAGGCCACCAGACAGTTGTTATGAAAAAGGGCATCAGGGTAACAACTGTTGGATGATATGGTTCTGACTAACGGGTTCCATCTCATTCTTTTAAAGGGCTGCATAGTATTCCACAGCTTAACCAGACCTTTTCCTATTAGCATTTAGATTCATTAAGGTTATTTTCCATTTTTTTCCTGTTGCCATTTATTTTTCTCTATCAAACATCCCAGCGCCTGTCTCTTTGATATATGATTCATTTCTACAATAAGTTCATGTAGCAGAATGATTTTTCTCATAGGTGGGATAAAAAGAAATTTACTAAGGTAATGACCAAAGGCAACAGAATTTGAGACTTGGCCTACATAACTGAGCATAGCAAAGAGGGTGGGTGTGGATGGGAGGGACCCATGGGAGACTGGCGGTGGGAGACTGCCACTCTGGTCAGGGGCATGATGTTAGAAAGCTGTATGCAGGAAACTCTGACATTAGCAGCATTGGAAATCCTGGTGCCTCAACAAACACTGAACAAAATTAAAGACTTGGTCCATGTAGGTCTATGCACAGGGACATTTCCTTCCTGCCGAGCCTTTCACTCTCTGCCCGGCCGTCAGCACCAGGGCTAGAACATCACAGGAATCGCCCCTTTCCTCTTCCGTGCCTCTGCACTGTCAACAACAGACCCATCCTTGGCCACAGTTGACCAGGCGACAGATGAGGCACGGTAAGGCTGGTTGACAACAACGCCCCTCAACAGTTCCACAGCTGAAAACGATCCACAGGAATAAAGCATGGCCTCACACACATGCTCGGTGAGGAGGACACAATTCGTCCTGACTGCAACGATCTTTTTCCAACCGGGTCATCACTTTTACCCAAATGGTAGTCTGCCCCGGATGAAGAAAAAAACAGACTCTCCTTCACACATCCACTCACACAGCTTCTCCCTGAGGACTCCCGGGAGTGCCTCACGCCTCAGGTACCAGGCTGAAAGGTCTTTTCACTGGTTTCTAGATGTCTCTGTCTCACAAATGTGAAATGTCAGAAGTTTCCAAGTGTGATAGTACAGGGAGTATGAGATTTATTTGCCCTCATGCAGCTGACTCTGGCTCGATCCTCAGCATCCTACCTGGTCCCCCGAGTGATTCCTGAGTGCAGAGCCAGGAGTGGCCCCTGAGGATCGTGTGGTGTGGCCCCCAAACAAAAAGAAAATTCTCCATGAGATCTGCATGCAAGGCACATCAGCCTTTTCAGTAAGTGACTGCAGTGTTTGGCAAAGACACTTTGCATAAGTGGACAAGAGTGAAATCAAGATGAAATTTGGGGGGAAGAACAAGCCAGAGGCTAGTTTTAAGTGTTGTATTCAAGATTTCAACAGCACTTTTGCTCACCTGCAGGTTTTATTTACTCTTGATTCATTTATTAATTTATGTGCACTAAGATAAATATTACTGCATCATTGCCACCTCATTGTTCATCAATTTACTCGAGCGGGCACCAGTAACATCTCCATTCGTCCCAGCCCTGAGATTTTAGCAGCCTCTCCTTACTTGTTGTTCCCAACGACGGAAGTCTCTATTCAGGGTCAGGGGAATGAGACCTGTTATTCCCCTGTTAGATAGCAATAACAGGTCTCAATAAGCCAAATATATATAGAACTCAAAACACAGGCACAAGACACTTATTTAAAATGGCAAGGTTGATACTGTTCAAGTTACTGTGGAAGAAAGAGAGAGGGAGGACAGCATAAATGAGCAAAACTCTCAGCCCCACAAAGACAGCTGAGGACTTCGAGTCAAGGGACAGACTGAGGAAGTCAGTGGGTAGAAATTACTAAGAAAAATTCAATGAGTTATTAAAGGGAGAGGATCACAGCAAACTGGCTTACTAGGGCTCTTGCTTAGGTAAGATGAGTGACTTAACTATCAAGGATGGGCAACGTGATCAGAGGTCAAGGGTGATCCATGGAGAGTGGGGTCTGCACTGGCAGAGCAGGAGTCTTGACTGAGACGGAGCTGGGAACTAAAGGCCCAGCTGTAAAGAGGGAAAAAGGAGACTGACACCTGGCCAAGGAGGGGGCCTTGCTAAAACTCAGAGGGGCTGGAGCAATAGCACAGCAGGTAGGGCGTTTGCCTTGCATGTGGCCAACCCAGGTTTGATTCCCAGCATCCCATATGGTCTTGAGCACCGCCAGGAGTAATTCCTGAATGCAGAGCCAAGAGAAACCCCTGTGCATTGCCGGGCGTGACCCAAGAAGAAAAACAAAAAACTCAGATAGAGAGCTCTGGTTGTAACATGGGTACAAATAAGGTACAGAAGGATGTCAAAACATGTACATAAAACCAGGCACCAGACTGGAAGTTGGGGAAGAAGTGGCAGATAAGAAAAGATCCCTGTTGAGAAAGAGTTAGACAGCAGGGTCTTCCTCATCTAGTATGCCAAGGGGGCACAAGAAGACCCGAATGTCATGATCCAAAACAGAAAGTCCACCTCTAAGAACATCTTCAACTCAAGCTGAAGAACAGTTGAGACTATGGGGACCACCCGGTCACATGCAGCCATGCTGGTGGCGCTGGGGAGATGAGGGAACAGGCAGGCAAATGGCTCGGACACTATAGCATTCTCAGGGTGATTTCCCTCCACGCCCCTGTCCTGAAGGTGACCAGACCATAGTGCAAGTGCATGAGCCTGGCCCAAAGTTGGTGGGGTGAATCTTGTCCTAGAGAGCCCATGATGGCTTCCGGAGTCAATGCTCTCCACGGCCGGAACAGCTTCCTGCCATCCTGCCATGAAGGCTGGCTCTAGGGTGAGCTACCAGCTGTTCCCGCAAACCCTGGCCCCTCCTCCACACTGACCAGAAATCGTTCCATGCTTGCTCTTCACAGGAAAGAGGCCACGCTGGACCAGTCTCCTTGTGAGCTCTTCCACATGACCGTCTGCCAGAGGAAACCATGTAGAGGTTTGCAAACTATCTGTGAAGAAACTATTGCACAAAATCAAAGAACAGGGGAAACGATTCCCAGAGTTGGCCATGGCTGATGGTTACACCCACAACCTAGCATTAACCAACCAACCCCATGAGAGCCAATTTCCCAACGTTATCTACAGTACCACCCCCTACGGAGAGGGACACTGGTAATGATTCCATGAATGAGGATGGTTGTAAGTTCAGACTCTGTGTTAGCCCTGCTCCAGCCACCCTACACAGATCTCAGAACTGGGGGTCAGAGATCACAGCCACGCTCCAAAGCAAGATGTAGAAGGGAAAGAGGCAGGGAAGAGGAGAGAGGATGGGGGAGCTGACAGCCAAAGGGCTCCCTGAGAGTCAGCTCTCTCTGCGGCCCGAAACCCTCACACAGCAGGGGTCAGAGCCAGTGCCTGCAGTCAGGGCTTAGGGCCACTCTCTGCACAGAGGAGACATTCATCAGAGCTGCTTCTGACCACTCTCTGGGGCTACACTTTGTCCCAGGCTAAATACCAGAAAAACTGCTCAGCACAGACATTGCCCTACACCAGGATCTGAGCCAGGCCAGTCATTGGCTCAGGGACCAGATGTGCAATCTATCCCCATAAAAACAAAGTAGGCACCGTGAGACAGGAAGTTGTACAGGGCCTGATAATATAGTCTTCAACTACGAAGGGCCTTTTGCTCAATGACAAATTGCGTGGATGACAGCGGTCCCCACGTTCCTCCTGTACTGTGACAGGTAGTCATCATCACACAGGACAGTTTCACAGGAGCCTCGAGACCCTGTGTGTCCAGGTCACTGAACAGCAGCAGAGCTCCTTGTGGTGGATTTGAACTCATTGTTCACTGTGGCCGGTAAGTGAACAGAATACCCTGGCATGGTGGGTCTATCTGATGGTGAAATAATCCCTCTCTTTCTCAGAATGCATCCCCTTAAGTAAATAATACAAGACTATGCCAAAGGCCTGAAAACCAAAGGCACTGGACAGAGAAGAGGTACACCCAGAAGGGAAATCTGTAAGCCAAAACTACGTAAAGAAACCAAGTATCAAGACATTCCACAAAATCCACAAAGGGAGACACACTGACTCAAGATGAAACAAAAATGACAGAAAAATCTGAAAGAAAAATAATAACAAAGCAGGAATCCATGCTTGCTTTGCATGCAGCTGACCCAGGCTCAATCCCCAGCACCACATCTCAAGCACTGCCAGAAGTGACTCCAGGATGAAGGATGAAGGATGAAGGATGAAGCCCTGAGCACAGCAAGCTTTGGGGGCCCCAAACAAACAAACAAATCAGAGCATGGATCAGTATCTTCAAATAGAGGATAACAACCATAATAAGGAAAAAATTTAAAAAGAAAAAAATCCATAAAAAGAAAAAATCACCAAAAATAGCAGACAAAATAAACTTTGAAAAGCTTTCTGTGAAAAAGAACCAGTAAATCTTGAAAATTAAAACTACAGGCATAGAAATAAAATTTAATAAATGATAAAATTGCCACTGGGCACAATCCCCATGACTGTAGGAAAATTAGGCGGGAATATGAGGAAATGCATGCCATATTAGACATGACTGGTTGATCTATGTTCTATAGAGGTTAGGTTTCTAGGACCCAACATAACTTAGAGGAGTCCCTGAGGAAACAGACCAAAGGGGTGTTGATAAGCCTGGACTTCCCCAGTACTGGTGGCCCGGGACTCCCTGTCTGCAGGATCTGAGCAGCACCGAATCCTCAAGCTCTCACCTCATCCCGATAACCTGGTTGAACAAGAATCACAGGAAGGGCCCCCAGCACCGCTGAGCACCACTTGGAGCCCCTCCAAATACATAAAATCAACTGTTAAAATTAAAATTCTCACATATTTGTATAAAAACATAGCTATGTGCTTTTTTTAAAGACACCTAGTCAAAAAAATAGGATTAAAAATAAGGTGATTGAGAGAGACATTATAGGTAATTAACAATGATAACTCTTGTGTTACTATCAGTGTAAGGCAAAAGGGAAGGGGAAAGTGAACTTCAAATAAATTCTGGCTTCACTCCAGAAAGCAGTAATAAATTAAGCACTAAAAATAATAATAAAGTAAAGGAGTTGAAATAATGAACATAAAAGCATAAACTAATGAAAGATAGAAGTAATTATCAAAGTTGATTCTTGAAAGTTGATTCCTGAAGTTGATTCTTCAGAGGACAGATCTTTAACAAGACAAAACTAAGGGAGAAATGAGAAGGCAAAAGTTAAAAGTTAAAAGGAATTAAGATGAGGGGCCGGAATGGCAGCACAAAGGGTACTTGCATGCTGCTGACCTGGGTTCGATCCCCGGCATCCCATATGGTTTCCCGAGCACCACCAGAAATAATTCCTGAGTGCAGAGCCAGGACTTAATCCCTGAGCATCACTGGGTGTGACCCCCCCCCAAAAAAAAAAAAGATAAAATGAGAATTTCTTGACAAGACATATGTTTCTTAAAGGAAAACTTAAACCAGGAACACAGGTACATTTTTCTGTTAAAAATGATAAATGCTCAGGGGCTGGAGTGATAGCACAGCGGGTAGGGCATTTGCCTTGCACATAGCTGACCTGGTTCGATTCCCAGCATCCCATCTGGTCCCCCGAGCACCACCAGGAGTAGTAATTTCTGAGTGCATGAGCCAGGAGTAACCCCTGTGTATTGTTGAGTGTGACCCAAAAAGCACTGTCACTGTATCACTGTCAACCCGTAGCTCACCGATTTGCTCGAGTGGGCACCAGTAATGTCCCCATGTAAGACTTGTTGTTACTGTTTTTGGCATATCGAATATGCCACGGGTAGCTTGCCAGGTTCTGCCATGCAGGCGAGATACTCTCGGTAGCTTGCCGGGCTTTCCAAGAGGGACGGAGGAATCGAACCCAGGTCAGCCACGTGCAAGGCAAATGTCCTACCCACTGTGCTATCACTCCAGCCCACCCAAAAAAGCAAAAAAAGAAAACAATGATAAATGCCCTTAATGAACACAAGAAATAGCATACCTGCACACACAAGTAACCACAGAAGAACAGAACTGACGGCCAGAAATCAGTGGCTCCCTCCCTATGGGCAAGGCCAACGAGGTCTCATGGACAAGTTTTTGCCAGATCTTTGTGGAATATTTACCTCCATCAAAGGCAAGTTGTTCCAAAAAATAGAATAAGAGTGGGAAACAAGCACAGTAGTTGTTTTTTAAAAAATTTTAATTGAATGACTGTGAGATAGAGTTATAAGCTTTCATGTTTGGGTTACAATCACTCAATGATCAAACACCCATCCCTCCACCAGGGCACACTCCACCAATATCCCTGATATTCCCCCCTTCCCCACCCCCCCTGCCTCCATGGCAGACAATATTCCCCATTCTCTCTCTCTCTCTACTTTTGGGAATTATGGTTTGCAACAGATACTTAGAGGCCATTATGTTTGGTCCTTTATCTACTTTCAGCACACATCTCCCATCCCGACTGATTCCTCCAGCCATCATCGACTTAGTGATCCCTTCTCTGTTCCAGCTGCCTTCTCCCTATCCCCCTTGCTCATGAGGCAGGCTTCCAACTATGGAGCAATCTTCCTGGCCCTTGTATCTACTGTCCATGGGTGTCAGTCTCATGTTGTGTTATTTTATACTCCACAAATGAGAGCAAGCACAATAGTTTTATAAGTATAGTCTGAACTTATAAATTGTCTGATACCAAAATAAAAATTATGTGTCTCAAATAATCCAAATGCTCATTGACCGATGACTTGACACATTAGAATATGGTACACCCACACTGTGGGGATAAAGCCCATCAACAGGAAATGAAATACTGACTGACGCTACAATAGAGATGAACCTGGCAAACATGTCGAGTGAAATAAACCAGACACAAAAGGTTACTGCTGTGGAAAAATGTAGAGATGCAAATCCACGGAGACAAAAATCTATCACATAGATTCTAGCATCCAGGGAGAAGGGGAGAGGGAAATGATAGCCAAGAGGCGTGGGGCTCTGGGAGACACAAATATTCTGGAATTACAAGTAGTTACATTTGCACTACTTTGTGAACACATTTTAAAAATCACTGAATTAAAAAGTAAAAGTTAGCTTGCTACGAGTGGGAGGTGGGGAGGGAGTTAGGACAGAGAAGGGACCACTATGACAATGATAGTCAGAAATGATCACTCTGGGCAAGAACTGAGTGCTGAAAGGAGGTGAAGGGATATACACGATAATCTTTATTGCAAACCATAATGCCCAAATGGAGAGAGACAGAGACAGAGAGAAGAAAAGTATCTGTCATAGAGGCAGCTGGGGGTGGTGGTAGGAGGGAAACTGGAACACTGGTGGTGGGAAATGTACACTGGTGAAGGGTTGTGTGTTATCGGAACATTGTGTAACCCATACCTAATCAGGAACAAATCTGTAACTGTGTATCTCACGGTGATTCGATAAAAAATTATAAGAAAATGCAAAAATAAGCAGTAAAATTTATGGTAACACTGTATCACTGTTGTCCATTGTTCATTGATTTTCTTAAGAGGGCACCAGTAGCATCTCTATTGTGAGACTTGTTGTTACTGTTTTTGGCATATCAAATACGCCACGGGTAGCTTGCCAGGCTATGCTGTGTGGGTGGATACTCTCAGTAGCTTGCTGGGCTCTCCAACAGGGATGGAGAAATTGAACCCAGGCCGGCCGCGTGAAGGCAAACGTCCTACCCACTGTGCTATCGTGGTTGGAGGTTTTATTTGTTTTTGACACATGACAGGTCATAGAACACATAGGGAGGTGCCGGGTGGCCCAATGGTCGGAAGCACGTCCCTTGCACACATGGGAACCCAAGTCTGATGGCAGGGCCGTGGGCCCAAGCAGCAGCATATCACTGGACTGAAGTCTAGAACTGAGAAAACAGCCTCTGTCTGAGTGTTAGCAGGAGGGACCCATGAAATAAATCCAGGAGAACATAAATGGTCTAGAACTGCTAAGACCACTTCGAAAAGAAACATTACAGTGAGTTTGGGCCTCTATTTTCCTCTACTAAGATTTAATAGAAAACGTTATTCTCAGAATAGACAAGTAAAAAAGAAATAGAAATCCCAGAAAAAGAATTCATAGATACAAACTTAGCTCATGGCAAATTTGGTACTACAAATCGGAAGGAGAGGACATAGCCTTTGAAAATATTACCCACGTAGGGCTGAAGCGAGGACGGGGAGTTAAGGCACATGGCTTACACGTGGCTGGCCCTGGCTTGATCTCTTGCACCGCCACTAAGCACTGCCGAGAGTGATCTCTGAGCACAGCTGGGGGTGGCCCGAGAGTCAAACAAATAAAAGAAAAACATAACCCAAAAATAAACAAAAATGAGATTTTTATTCCCAGTGAAGTTTCAAATAACAATAAAATTTCATTTCACATAGAGGCCAGTAAAATATAGTCAATAGTTATGTGGCTTTTTGAGAGCAAGGGGAAAGGTGATAAAAGGGAAAGGACTTCAGTGCTATCTGCAAAATTATATCATTTAAAACAAAAGTATCCAATCAAGTCTGACAGAATAAACAAAATTACCTGTATTAAAAATATATACATCCAACAGAAATGTTAAGATTATAAATTATAAAAAAGTCATAAATTATGGTTCATGGTATATGAATTATGGTTGTATATATTCTCTGTGTACTCACACAGGTTTAAATTAAATCCTAATTTTTAAATTTCCATAAGATGCTATCTTTAGGAACTATGCCAAAATATTGGAGTGATTATTTTCAGGATAGTGAAAAAGTGGGTAATTTTCTCTGTCTATTTTTCTATCATTTTCTTTAAAAAAAACCATTTTTACAAAAAGCAGGTGTTATTTTGCTAGCAGGAGCATCAAAACTACGAAAAGTAGGAAGCAATCCACATTATCACCATTATTCCACTAAGAAACCCATAAGATAACATGAATAAGATGATATTTCTACAAACCTCACAACACGTTATACTTTCCATCACACTTCTATCCATCTGTTTCCTGATAAATGTGTGAAACAGATAAGCAAGGTATCCTAAGCTGTTTGTTCTGGATACACCTGGCTGCTAGTGACGGAACTGGCCTAGTATTTTAGTTTCCAAATCTTATGCTTTTATGCTATAATCAACTACCTCTGCAAAACCCCAACTAAATCCTTGGAAGAGAGAGCAAATTATCTGTCCGTTTCCAAACAACCCTGCTCTGAGATCACAGGGGTTATTACCCAGTTTGCTTTATCCTTAATCGGTTCGCAGATTATTTCTATTTTTTACTAGCTGTTTTCACTATTTTGTTCTCTTTTGCCTTAAGAGTTATGAGGTAGTAATGAGAGAGCTGGTACGGGGGCAGGGGGTAAGGTGGAACCAGCCCTATTTGGTACCCTGCATCATACAAGATCCCCTGGGCACCTCTGGGAGTGAGCCCTAAGCACTGCCTGGTTTAGCTCAATCCCTTCCCCTGATTTTTTTTTCTTTTTCTTTCTGGGTCATACCTGGCAATGTTCAGGGGTTACTCCTGGCTCTGCACCCAGGAATTACTCCTGGTGATGCTTGGAGGACCCTATGGGATGCTAGGGGGATCGAACTCCAGGTCAGCCACATGCAAGGCAAGCGCCCTACCCACTGTGCTATCACTCTGGCCCCTGAAAAGAACTCTGAGAAGAGTTAAAGGAAAACAAAGTGTTTGCTCTTCATTAACAAAACAATTGTGAACTTAATTTTTTTTCACAAAATAGAGATTATATTGCTGTTTTAAAAAAGTGAGCTTTTTTGAACTTGAATTCTCTGCTCTCACAGAAATAGCATTAAGACAGCGAATTGGGCTCAGAGACGCAGGAAATCCTGAGTCCTCCTGAGAGTGTCAGCCAGTTGCTGATTCCTTCCGTCTCTGCCAGTGAGTCACAAACACCCTCAACTCCCTATTTGCAAAATGAAATTCTATTTATATTCCCCCAATATCTCCCTGCCTTCCCTCTTTCCAATAAGTCCCACCAGAAACTCAGTGCAGAAACTTCAGGAACTTCCATCTCTGACTCCCTCTCCCTTCTCCCCACTCCCCACCCACCCACCCCATCCAACCCACTGCCAAACTCCATCCACTAAACTAACATCTCAGTGACAACCATTTGTGCCTGTCCTCCTGCTGTGGATGTGGTCTAGCCACCCAAACTCAAGGGCACAGTTTCATGACTCTTGGCCAGAGGAAAATAGGAGAAGTATGGTCTACACCCAGATTCGGACCCTGTTTTCAGGGGTGTGGGCACTTGTCTGTGTCCAGAAGAAGTGCCCACATGCGCCCCCCTGGCCCTGCGCTGGCTTTTCATCACTCGCAGACTGCTCGCCTCTTTCCTTGCAAAGATTCCCTTGGGGAAAATGTGTTGGCTCTTACCATCTCCAACTTGGAGCCAACGTGTATTTTCCCCCCCAATTACAAAGGGGGCATCACACTGGAATAGAGTTACAAGTGAGCAAAACAATGACTTAATTAGAAGGAAGTTCCCATCTCCAGCAATGGAAAGTTAATAGAATCATTCATTAATACCCATCGAGCAGCCCTCACAGAACGGGTCAAGTGCTCATATAAACAGACATTGCACAATGCCCATGAGAGCCAAGGGCCACTGCTGTGATATTGTCCCAATATCCGGCATGTTTCTAGAAGACAGCAGACAGTAAGGGGGTGTAGTTCCCCTCTGTGAAACTAGGGCTGTTGCATTCACCACTACCCGCAACCTCCGGATCTGCCCACGATGGGGAACTCTGAGCATCGTGGAGCCCCAGAGGTAACTCATTCATTCCACTGAGTGTCTTGATACTGGTCACAGGCTATCTCAGGAACTAAACCTAGGGCCTAGCACAATGTTGGACCCAGAGTTTGTGAAGATGAATGGAAGCAGGACCTGGAGCACCTGTTTTGCATGTGGGAGCACTGGGTTTGACTTCCGGCACTGCATGGTTCCTCCCCGAGCCACTGGACACCCTCCCCACAACACGCAACCCACAAAAAGATGAACTGAATCCAGCCTCTACTGGCTTGCCAAAGCCAACACAGTTGGGTCTTGACAGAGCTGGGACCGTCACACACGGGCTCCCTACTCTCCAGCGTACTGTCGAATCCATCTGTTCGAGGGGGTTAAGAGAACGTTGCATCCTGTCCCCTGCACTTGACGCGGCTCTCTAGCGCTCAGATCTGTTCAGCCCATTTCCAAGGAGCAGATAAAGAGCATCAGCGGTGCAGAAGGACACCTTGGTGGGCCCCGGCTTCATTTCCCCCTGGCTCTTAATGGTCGCGCACTGAAAATCAATGAAAAACAGAAGTCTTTTCCATTCCAATCATCGGCTAAGCAGCATTATGGTGGGAACATTAAGCAACAGGGACCAACAAACTACAGACCTGTCTCCTCTCCACAAAGGCAAATTTAATTTTGGAAATTTGCTTTGGGGAACGGCGCGAGCGTGAGATCCCGGAAATGCACTCAGTAAAGGGGGTGGGGGAAGATGAGCATGGACAGATGGGACTGGAGGCGCAAAGGGGGAAGGGGACGGAGGACAGAGGAGGAGGAACAGAGGACAGACCCAGTGGGCCCAAGGGTGACTAGACTCACCGGGTCCACGAAAACACCTGAGACTGCGTAGCCCAAAATGACAAAATTCTTAGCTCGCTTTTTCCCCTTCCCCACCCGTCTCGCTTTCCCCTTTCTTGGTGATGCAGAGGCGCTGGGGGCATCCCCGAGCTGACACTAAGGCTCCATCCCTGAGCTCAGGTGCAAAGCAAATAGTTCCACGTGTGACTTGCGTTATGAAAATTGGAAATTCAGAATTGAGTCAGCTGTTGGCCCACGTGGGAGGAGCTAGCTGGATGGCGGCACGATTAAGTACAAGTGGTGAGGACACACTTGAATGTAGGAAAGGACACCCCCTACACACACACACACACACACACACACACACACACACACTCCACGTTGGTCCTGCTGGCAGCAGCTGTGAGGCTTGTTCCACAGCTATCAGGTGCTTTTTCTTTGTAGAGTCACACTAGGCATACGGGGAACAGCGGACTCCAGGAACCCCGACTGGTAACCCCCAAAAGAGCACAGGGGGAATTTTTAAAAAGTAAACTCCGGGGACTGGGGAGATAGTTCAGGGGTTAGGGCACCTGCCTTGCGTGCAGCTGATCTGAGTTCCACCCATCCCCAGCACCCCCAGGAGTGATTCCTGAGCACAGAGCCAGGAGTAGCCCCTGGACACCCCAAACAAAAACACATGAACAAAGCGAACTCCTCGTGCTCCCTCGTGCCTCACCATCACTGGGGGAGCAGGAGCAGGGGTAGAGCAGAGGGGAGGAACTCAGGCCCAGAGGTGAAGACGGCGTCAAAGACAAGCCCGCTGGGTCTCTCTCCCTTTGTCAGTGGTGTCCAAAGATGGCTGTGACAACGTCCTACCAAGAGGTGGGCGACACTTCCCTTGACCTGAGCTGCCCCCGTCGTCTGTCTTGACCAACCCACGGAATGAGGCAAAGTGACCTCCTGGGCTTGAAGTGGCCGTGTGGCTTCCACAGTCTCGGGATTTGGCCACCAGGCACAGAAATCAGGCTGCTGGGCTGCCCGGGGAAGCCGCAGGGGAGAGGGGTGCTTGAGAAAGAGGGGCTGTGGGAAGAGAAGACGCCCCTGGCGAGGGCTCTTCAGGGTCTCTACCAGGAGGCAACACAGGGGTGACACCACCGTGGGTCCTCCCGTCTGAGTTAAGTCACCTAACCTGAAGAGAGAAAAGTCACACGGTCCCGTCCGAAGCTCTGGGTGATGTGAGCCGAGCGTGGTGTTCTGTCCCCTCTCTGGGGCGGGTTGCTGCGCAGTTTTGTCACCGAAACACCCAGTGCTCCCTGTGCTAGACCAGTTTCTCACAGGCTCTCCCCCGAGAGGCTGCTAATGGACTCTGGTCTCAGTTTTGTTTCTGTTTTGTGTTGTTCAAAACTCATCCACTGGAGACTTCTTCCGAGCATGGTGAAAATGGCTCTGGGAAGGACAAAGCCCCCCACTCTCCCAGGAGCGGGATCGGGCAGCCGCACACCATCAAATGTCAAAAGCAGTGAGAGGGAAGGAGGGAAGGATGCTGACGGTGCCCCGTTCACCCCTTCTCCTCAGAACAAGCCCCAGACCCTCTGGGGAGGAAGCCAACCCTGCGTGACCCTTAAAAAAATTAGAGGGGCCAGAGTGATCGTCCAGCTGAGTCCGACCCAGTTTCTATCTCTGGCACCCCTTAGGGTCCCCCAAGCCCCTCCAGGAGTGACCCCTGAGCACTGAGCCAGGAGCATTCATAAGCATCACCTTGTGTAGCCCCTAAACAAACAAAAAGTAGAGTGCCCTAAAGGAAATGCAGTCCCTCCAGTTCTGACAGACCTGGCCCCCTGCAGACCCACGGGCCAGTCAGCCTCAGCCCCGACCCTCCCACAGGCACTTCCTGGTCAAATGACAAAAAAAGGGAGGGAAAAAACAAGGTCCTGCCTCCTGCACATACTTCCGGTGGGCCTACATGTCCTCTCACATTTGGCAGCAGGTGCACGAGGAAGCTTTTTTTTTTTTAGCTCTTTGGGTCACACCCGGCAATGCACAGGGCTCACTCCTGGCTCCGCACTCAGGAATTACTCCTGGCAGTGCTCGGGGGACAATATGGGATGCCGGGGATCGAACCTGGGTCGGTCACGTGCAAGGCAAACGCCCTACCCGCTGTGCTATCGCTCGAGCTCCAACACGAGGCAGCTTTTATCCCTGAAAGTCAGGCCTGCACTGCATGGGGAGGAAAGCCCCTGAACAAATAGGAGATCGGGGCCGGAGCAACAGTTCAGCAGGGAGGGTGTTTGCCTTGCATGTGACCGATTCAGGTTCAAGCCCTGGCATCCCATATGGTCCCCCGAGCACTGCAAGGAGTAATTCCTGAGTGCAGAGCCAGAAGTAACCTCTAAGCATCGCTGGGTGTGACCCAAAAAGCCAAACCCCCCCCCACAAAAAGGAAACTGAGGCAAGGACTCCATGGGGTGGCTGTGGCTCTGTCTCGCCTTTGCAGACATTGGGGGGCTGAGACCAAGGGGATCCCCCACCATGTCGCCTGCCTTAGCTGTGGCCAAAATGAAGGTGCCCTTGGTCCTAGGCCTCTCAAGGAGGTAGTACACAGCACCCTGGGAATTTCAAGCCTGGGGGTGGGGGGTCCTCTCTTCACCAGGAGAGAAGATGAACTCTCGCGAGGGCAGTGCCCAACAGCTGAACGCGCCTCTCCCTGCCCTCTGCAGGGGAGTTTGCCCTACATCAGGGACCCCGGGGCCTGGGAAAAGGCAATGAAGGAAATCCAATGGCAAAGGCAATGGCTGGGGTGTCGCCAGGAGAGACAGACTCACAGTTGGGAGTTGCCGGAGAGGGATGGGTGGAGAGGGGAAGTCAGGTCTGAAGCCAAAGAAGCCACAGGTTTCCTGAGCATCTACTGAGTGCCGAGCACTGTGCTGGGGGCTGCGACGCTGTGGTGACCAGGGAAGCATGGCCCTCGCGCCAGGGCGTTCACAGCCCTGTGGTTCTGGGGCCAGCCAAAGTCAGGGACTGGCACTTGCAGGAATAGCTGAGGAAAGTGGCGGCATGAGGGTCCTGGGCTCCCTGCTCCTCCAGCCCCCGGGAGGGGAGTCCGGCTCTTCACCTGCCTCTGGAAAGACTCGCTCGTGACCCGCATGCTCCTGAAGTGTGGCTTTGTGGGGGAGACCTGCCCTGCCCCCAGACCTTCTGTGACACCTCCTCACGGCCCAGAGGGAACCCCCCTCCCGTCACAGGTTGGGGGGCTGACTTCTCACTCCCACACCGTCTCTCCGTGTCAGGCCAGTCCCTGCCCCTCCCCGTCCCCACACTCACCCCCATTCCAACCACACTTGAGCATTCCTGATGTCACCGGGGAAACCGAGCCATAGAGGTCAGCAGGTCAGTGCTCACCACAGTGGGGACACTGCCCTGCCAGTGGGGGACACACTAGGGTGACCCAGGGGGGGGTCCTTAGAAGTCCACCTGGGGGCATTTTCTGTTTGTTCACTTAAAGAAAGCAGATTTCCAGGGACACGGGGTAATGTTCATTTCTGAAAAAGGGGCGTCAGGAAAGCGAGTTTGGGAGCCTGGTCTATATATTCACACAAGCAGTCACTTTCCCACAAGGCAGAAGCATCTCCAGCCCTCGACGGTCTGAATTTCCTGCACGCTCTTATTGGCTGACTCACGCAGCACTTTACTAGGTGGCTCCTTATGTCATCAATAATACTCGTGTGGGGCCAGAACAATAATACAGCAGGAAGGCTCTTGCCTGGCATGAGGTTGATGGGTTCTATTCCTGGCACCTCCTATGGTCCCCCATGCCCTCTAAAGTGATCCCACAGACTCAGGAAGAAGTCCTGAGCACCTCTGGGTGTGGCCCCAAACCAAAACCAAGCGAACAATCAAAAACCCCTAAACACAGAGGGTAGGGCGTTTGCCTTGCATGTGGCCGACCCAGGTTGGATTCCCAGCATCCCATATGGTCCACTGAGCGCGACCAGGGGGTAGTTCCTGAGTGCAGAGCCAGGAGTGACCCCTGAGCATCGCTGGGTGTGACCCAAAAAGAAAAAAAAAACCCAAACCCCAAAAAACCCAAACTCAAGACAAATGAACAAAAAAATACTTGTGTGGGGCACAGTGTGGCCTCCATCAGTGTAGAACTAACGGAAATGCTGATGGTCGGGCAGCAGAAGACATACAAGAATGACCCTGGCCAGGCTGGCTTTAAGAGTCTGGGGGCTGGAGCAATAGCACAGTGGGTAGGGTGTCCGCCTTGCACGTGGCTGACCTGGGTTTGATTCCCAGCATCCCAGATGGTCCCCTGAGCACTGCCAGGAGTAATTCCTGAGTGCAGAGCCAGAAGTAACTCCTGAGCATCACTGGATATGACCCCCCCCCCCAAAAAAAAAAGCCTGAACTAAGAATGTTTTCCAATGCCCCATGCACCGTGCAACGAAAGAATTAAGACACAGAGATGTGGTGAAGAGCAGCAGAGTGGCAGGAAGGCTGAGGGCCCCTGCTGGGGCAATGTGCACCATCCCCACCCCTGGTTCTGATGAAATAAGGCACAGGTGCCAACTGAACCTCCCAACTCCACAACACAGATCCCAAATATGGTGGGGATGAGGCAGTGATGTTCGAGAGACAGTGGTGACCCTTGGGAAAGACGGGAAGGTGGACCCGAGGAAGCGGGTGGACCCAGAGTTCTGATGAGATTCTCAGTTCAACACGGGGCTAGGGTGAGCACGTGGAAATTTATTGCGTTGGATCCCTCTGAGGCCTGCCTTTTTCTGTCTATGTCATACTTTAATGAAAAGTTTACCTCAAAAAGAAGGGGAAAAAAGGAAAAGGAAGGGGGGATATCAATACTGAAGCGGGTGAACAGAAATGGATACTTTCTTATAATGAGAAATGCAAATTAGTATAGCTTTGAGGGAGGGAATCTGGCAATATTTATCAAAACCTATTTAAGAACTTCATCTCCTTTGACCTAGTAATTCCAGCTCTAGAAATTTATCTTCAGGAAATAATGAGAATGTGCAGCGGTACTTGTCACAGAATTATTTATAATAGGGAAAATTTGGAAATAACCTAAATAGTGAGCACATGTCTGCGTATTGTGCAGCCACTAAAGTATTTCTTTTTTAGAAACGATTTAATGAAAAGCTTATGGATGCTTTTCTCCTCTCTTCTGTCTTCTCTAAATCCCTTACAGTGACCTATACCACAAGAGAAAAGAGTTACTTAGAAAGAAACTAGTGAGAGGGACTCAAAGAGAACGAATACGAAGGGCAGGTAGGGTCCAGGTTCCACCTTCAGTACCGCATGAACCTGCCAAGCATCAAGGAGACGGTCCTGGTGGCCCCTCGCACCGCTAAGGAGGCCCCCCCAGCCCAAGGCCAAAGATAAATGCCAATAGTCACGCAGAAATTAGTAACTGAATTTAGCATTCATTCAACAATCATATTCTAACATCTTTCATCTTTGCGTACCGGGGCTAGCATGAAGTATGACTAAGGGACTGCTCCCAAGAACCTTAGTGAGAGACGAAGCTGAATCAGAATTACTCACATTTGATGCAATAAAAAAATGAAATGAACTAGGACGAAAATACATACATTTGAGTTTCCTCTCCACCGCTGAAACTTTTTCAGCACCTCTGTAGGTGAGATTATCTTTACTCATGATCTCTTTTATCTGTAAAATGATATAATTTTAGAACCCAGTGCAAGGAGGGGCTGCAAGGGGTGCTCTAAGATGGGGGCTGCTTAGATGATCGGGGTTTCCTTTATATCAGGAACAAAAGACTCCAAGAGGGTCTCCAGATCTATTGAGAAACATCGTACACCCCCGACCTTCTTCCTGCGTTGGGGTTACCCCACCATTCCTCAGCCTCTTCTCAGTGACAATGTCTGTGGTGGGGTGGTTTAAGGCAGAGGCAAGTTCTTTTATAACTGAATTCTAATAGCATTGCATGGGGTAGAGAACGGGGTCCCAGCAAGGCCGGTTATTTGGCTTTTGCTGATATTTGCACTGACCATATCCAGTTTCTATAAATATCTGCCCACAAAGAAAGCAAGTTCCCGTCTGTAAGGGTGGGGTTATATTTTGATCCATTGGCTAATACTTGCAGCTTGACCTGCTTGAACCTTTTATATATAGCCTTTTTTCTATGTTTTCTATAAAGATATATACTTATATCTTTTATATAAAAGGTACAGTTTGTATCTTTTTTCCTCTGCCATAAAAAATCACACTAATACTTTTCTACGGTAATTATGGGTTTGTCTTTTTCACCTTTAATTCTTTTTTTTTGGGGGGGGTCACACCCGGCTGTGCACAGGGGTTACTCCTGGCTCTGCACTCAGGAATTACTCCTGGCAGTGCTCAGGGGACCATATGGGATGCTGGGAATCGAACCCGGGTCGGCCTACCCGCTGTGCTATCGCTTCAGCCCCTTTCACCTTTAATTCTTTATTTTTCTTCTTCCCTTATTTCAAGGCTCCGTTGTTGGGCACACAGAGATTCATGACTCATTCTATTTCCTAGCAGTTTATTCTTTTTATCTTTAAATATGAGACTCCTCTATGCCATTCCTTATTGTTATTAGCAGTGAAATACTTGCTTTCTTTTGGTATCTGTGTGATATATTCTCTTCTACCCTTTGATTTTTATTCTTTTGCCATTAAATTGGATGCGTATATCTTATCAAGAACATATATGACCAGGTGGCGTTGGGTTGTATGGTCCTTTTCTTTACAAATTTCCTTTTTTATGTAAAGACCTATCTCTAGATAGAAGAGATGGATTTTTTTTTAGAGAAAATATGTTTGGAGTATGATATCAGACTGGGATTCAACTTTCTCATGAGTGCGTTTGGTTCCCTTTTATTTCTTTCTCACTCCTGACTCTTGAACGGTAGCTCCTTTCTTTGTGAGCCGATGAGTGAACAATCATGGTTCTCCTTTTATAGAAAACAAACCACAAGAACAACCCTTCTTGGCTCCTGAGATTAGGTCACTGGCAGTGAAAACAGAAAAATGGCTGTACTCGTTTCTCACTGAATTCCGGCGCCCGGCATGGTAAGGCTTCCGGCTTCAGCGTCCACTGGCGCAGACGTGTAGCATTTCTCCGAAGACTCTCCCTGCTTGGTTTGAAGCCCCGTGTGGGATTACCAGGGTGTTGGGATGGGTTGTTGCAACCCTGGGCACACTGGTATGTGACAGTAAGGTGAGGAGTGCGTGGCTGCAAGTGTCTGGGGAGGGAGAAGGTGGGGCCCAGCTTCTTTGCCATGTAGAGCCATCACAATAACTGAAACAATGGAGAAGAGACAGCAGAAGAAATCCTCCAATGCTGACACAAAGGACACCCTAGAATTGTACATCCAGGAATGTGATCTTTTAGGAATGAGGGAAGACTGAAAACATTATAAAAAACAGAAAGAAAGAGTCCCCAAAACTAACAAACACATCGACAAAGGTATTTCCAAAAGGTGCATGGGTTGTTCCAACTTCTTCTTTTCCAACCTAGCTTTCTATTATTTCTTGCGATCTAATTGTTCTAGCTAAGACCTCTGATAGTAAATTAAATAGAAGCAGTGTTGTTTCTGATTTAAGTGAGAAAAACTTTCAGCTTTCCACAGTTGAGGGTGATATTATGGTGGGATTCTGGTGTTTAGCCTTTATTATGTTGCAGTATGTTCTTTTTATCTCCATTTTTGTTCCTTCTAATCTATTTTATTGAGTTTTTAAAAATCATAAATGGCTACTGAATCTTGTCAAATGCTTATATCAAAGCATCAGATCAGATAATTTCTCTCCTTTTTTTGTTAATGTACTGTATTCCATTAATTGATTTGTATATCAAACCATCCTTGCCCCCCTGGAATAAATTCCACTTGGCTATCATATCATTGTTTGTAATTAATTATTGAATTTTATTTTCTATTTCTTTTGTGGAAATGTTTGCATCTATGTTAATCAGAAATATTGGTCTTTAATTTTCTCTCTTTGCTTTGTTTTGTATACTATTCCTGTATAGTCTTGAAACCAGGGTAAGGTACATGTGTTTGGAAGTATTCTCTCTCATTCAATTTTATTCTAAAGAACTTAAGAAAAGTGAACTTAAATTCTTTTATGAATGTTTGAAAAAATTCACCATTTGAAATCATCTGATTCTAGATTTTTCCTTTTGGGGGAGACTTTTTTATTACTTTTTTATTACTTTTATAACTTTTTTATTTACTTTTTTAGATAACAAGTATTAAAAGCCCTAAATATTTTACCTTAAAAAATCTTTTATAAGAAATGAACATAAGGTAAAGTGGCAGGCTACAAAATAAATACATAAAAATCTATTACATTCCTATATGGGATGATGAATAAGAAAACAATTTCTCTTATAATTGCTTTAAAAAAATTAAATACCTAGGAACAAACTTTTAAAAAGTAGTGAAACACTTAATATAAAATAAAAACTACAAGACACTACTAAAAGATAAAAAAAAATGAGACAAAAAATGAATGAAAGGTATGTCTATGACTAGGTAAAATTAAGACAGTGAAAATGTCCATCTTGGCAGAATCTCCTGCCCCCACACCAGGCTGTCTTCACCGGGGCCCCTCAGAGGAGGGCAGATTGAGTTTTCCTTCCCACACCAAGCAGAGCCCCGGCAGCCAAAAACCTCCAGAACCCAGCCACAGCCATGCTCAAGGCCACTCTTCACACGCTCGGATGAGCCTCACCCATGAAGGAACCGACAGAGGAACCCAGTTAGGCGGGACCCATGGCTGAGAGCTCCAAGCCTGCTCAGATCGGGACTGGGCTTCCTCCACCCAGATCCCCAGTTTTCCAGTAGCTTGGCAGTCACACCCACAAACTGCCCCCAGCACCATGTAATCTCATCAATGGCCAAGATCCAGAGACTATAAAACAAAGCTCCTGGAAGAGAGCAACACAATTTTTCCGCAAGCTCATGACCTCTTATATTCTAGCCCACTGATGTACCTAAAGCAGCACACATGTGTTTGGTTTTAACATACTTGCTTGTATTCTCTTATATATGGGCTTTAAGGGCCCCAGAATGAAATCAACAATCTTTACACACTTTCCTCTTAACGTGGTGGGAAGGTGCTTGCTGATTGGGTGGGTGTTTGAATATTATCTGTAATGAGCTATTGTGAACTATTGTATGAAAATAAAATGTGTAAAAATTGAAAAAATAAAGAAAATATCCACCTTATCAAAAGTAATATATAGATTCAATGCAGTGCCTCTCAAAGTTCCAATGATATGTTAAGAAAAATTTAAATATTAATATTTTATATAGCATTACAAAACATCTAAAATAGCTGCAGAAATTTTGTGCAAAATGAAGCAAATGGAGGCATCATGCCACCCACTTCAAACTATACGATGAGAAGACGGTAATTAGGACAGTATAATGTTGGACTAAATTTAGACATACAGATCAATGGGATAGAACCAAGAGTCCAAAAATAAACCTTTGCATATGTCCAAATAATCTGTGACAAGGAAAACACAGAGATATATGCATACATACATATAAGTGTTGAAATAACTATACATGTATATGTATATGGTCAATTCTCATTATACACAGCGATTATGTTCTCTAATGTCATCAAGACTATTGAACAGCAAATATTAAACCACTGTTTCTCAGGTAAGAGAGAAAGAAGAAAAGTGTCTGCCACAGAGGTAGGCTGCAGGGAGAGGGCGGGAGGGAAACTGGGGACACTGATGGTGGGAAATGTACACTAGTGAAGGGAGGGGTACTGGAACATTCTATGCCTAAAACCTGATCATGAACTATTTTGGAACTGTGTATCTCATGGTGATTCACTAAATAACAATGATGATGATGATGATAATAAAATAAATAAACCATTGATCCTATTGGGTGTGGTAGGATTTTTTTGGTCAGATGATAATAGTATTTCAAAAAAAAAATAGTATTTCAGTGTTATATATATATATATATATACATACATACATATATATTAGGGTTATTTCAGTTGCATGGCCTTGTTCTGTGGTATTTTCATGAAATATGTCACATCTGTTGGTCAGAGTTTGTAGCTCAGTGATAGAACACATGCATTATATGTGTGAGTGCATGATTCCAGCACACTCCTCAATAAAAAGTGCTGTTTTATAAAACCATTAGCCATTACTGATCCATTAGCACTGAACTCACACTACTGCAATGCATAGATCATTTTAAAAACTGACTGGATATAAAGTTTTGAATAATTCCAAAAAATAGCCGAGCATGTTCCCTGACATTAATTCCCTTAAATTAGAAATCAGTAACAGAAGATAACCAGAAAAGCAACTAGCAACAAAAACCTTACTTGTGAACTTTAAAATAGTGATCAAAACCAAAAACCATGTTAGAAAATTAGATGTTTAGAAGTGAGAGATAATAAGAAGTTACCACCAAGTTTGTTTTTGTTTGTTTGTTTGTTTGTTTGTTTGTGAGCCACACCCAGCATAACTTACTCCTGGCTCTGCGCTGAAGGATCACTCCTTGTGGGCTCGGCAAACCATACGGGATGCCAGGGATGGGCCCCAGGTTAGCCACGTGCAAGACAGGCACCCTCCCCTGCTGTGCTATCTCTCCAATCCCCCTGTCAAATTTGTAAGATGAGAATAAAGCAGTATGTAGAGGGAAATGCATAGCTTGAATTATTATAGTATGACAAGAAGTTAATTAATAATAAAGTAAGAAAAATATCAAGAGATAAAACAAAAAATAGAACTATTAAAAGAAGCTAATAAAACAAAACAATAGAAATGAAGAGTCAAGAAAGGTGAACAAAGTAAATAGATGTTATTTTGAAAACTAGCCCTCTGGTGAAATTGGAGAGGAGAGGAGAGGAGAGGGGAGGGGAGGGGAGGGGAGGGGAGGGGAGGGGAGGGGAGGGGAGGAGAGGAGAGGGGAGGAGAGGAGAGGGAAGGGGAGGGGAGGGGAGGGGAGGAGAGGAGAGGGGAGGGGAGGGGAGGGGAGGGGAGGGGAGAGAAGAGAAAAGGGAATGGGGGAAACAAGTGATATTAGAGAAGAAACAGGGAGACAAACTCCAAATACAACAATAGGGATCTTAAAAGATCATTACAAAATGCTCCCATAGCACAGCAGGTAGGGCATTTGCCTTGCACATGGCCGACCGAGTTCGATTTCTCGCCCCTCTCTGGAGAGCCCAGCAAGCTACCGAGAGTATCCCTCCCGCACAGCAGAGCCTGGCAAGCTCCCCGTGACATATTCGATATGCCAAAAACAAAAACAACAAGTCTCACGATGGAGATGTTACTGGTGCCCGCTCGAGCAAATTGATGAACAGGACAACAGTTGCTACAGTGCTACAGTGCTACAAAAGGCTTCAGAGAACTTTTGACCGATATACTGAAAAACTTCAATAACATGTGCAAGTTCTTGGAAGAATATAACTTAATAAAATTTGATTGTAAAACCTACAGCAAACACTGGAAATCTTTATTTCTTTTTCCTTCAGGGGGAAATTCTTGGGCCACTCCTAACAGTGATCAGGGAATACTCCTAGCGCTGTACTCAGGAAAGACCCCAGCAATGTTCAGGGGAACAAATGTGGGGCTTGCAAGGAAGTGGTCACTTGCAAGGAAAGTGTCTGACCTCCCTGCCTCTATGGTCCAAATACAGTAAGTCTTATAATCAGCAAATGCATTGAACGGGTCATTTTAAATCTTCCACCAAAAAAAAAAAAAAAGAGGCCCAGATGGTTTTACAGGCAAGTTCTAGGCAGCAAGAAGTGAGTGAAACATTTCATGTTATGGATGATATTCTTAGAATATAAGAAAAGAAAAATGACTTCGCAACCCATTTAGGGAGGTTAATAAAAACTATAGACCAAGAGAGGCGGGATGGGGAGATAGCAGGTCAGTCTCACAGGAGAATAAAAATGCAAACTACTGGGCCGGATGGCAGGGAGAAACGGAGAACGGATAAACCAAGTACAGAAACACATTTTTAAAATATCCATCATCCCCTAGTTGATTTATTCCAAAGAACTGGAAAAATTAGCTTAAAAGTCTAGAAAATGTACGAGGGCAACTCACCAGAGAGTGGATTAAAGGAGATTCGTCACATAAATATCTCCAAAGGTGGAGGGGGAAAGCAGATGACAAAGGTAATGGCTAGTCCTGACTCAACTCCTCGCTGGCTAAGAATTGGATGGAGCATCCCTAACCTGATGAAGGTCATTTAGCAGCCACCGGGATGCTCACTGGCCACCCACTGGGAGAACGGCCTTAATATCAGAGCCTCTCCTGGCCTTAATATCAGAGCCTCTCCTGGCTGCTCATCAGCTCTGCTTCTGCTTGACTCTGTCCTGCTCGTCCCCTGTCAGTGTGTGAAGGCAAGAAGTC